>NW_026867595.1:0-38859 GCF_020745735.1 Hemiscyllium ocellatum | reverse complement strand
GCACACCCCGGAAATAACCCTCAATATACCCCTCACTACACCCCGGAAATAACCCTCAATACACCCCTCACTACACCCCGGAAATAACCCTCAATATACCCCACACTACACCCCGGAAATAACCCTCAATACACCCCTCACCACACCCCGGAAATAACCCTCAATACACCCCACACCACACCCCGGAAATAACCCTCAATACACCCCTCACTACACCCCGGAAATAACCCTCAATACACCCCTCACTACACCCCGGAAATAACCCTCAATACACCCCACACTACACCCCGGAAATAACCCTCAATACACCCCACACTACACCCCGGAAATAACCCTCAATACACCCCCCACCACACCCCGGAAATAACCCTCAATATACCCCACACTACACCCCGGAAATAACCCTCAATATACCCCTCACCACACCCCGGAAATAACCCTCAATACACCCCACACTACACCCCGGAAATAACCCTCAATACACCCCACACTACACCCCGGAAATAACCCTCAATACACCCCTCACCACACCCCGGAAATAACCCTCAATACACCCCTCACCACACCCCGGAAATAACCCTCAATACACCCCTCACTACACCCCGGAAATAACCCTCAATACACCCCTCACTACACCCCGGAAATAACCCACAATACACCCCTCACTACACCCCGGAAATAACCCTCAATACACCCCACACCACACCCCGGAAATAACCCTCAATATACCCCTCACTACACCCCGGAAATAACCCTCAATACACCCCACACCACACCCCGGAAATAACCCTCAATATACCCCACACTACACCCCGGAAATAACCCTCAATACACCCCTCACTACACCCCGGAAATAACCCTCAATACACCCCTCACTACACCCCGGAAATAACCCTCAATACACCCCTCACTACACCCCGGAAATAACCCTCAATACACCCCACACCACACCCCGGAAATAACCCTCAATATACCCCTCACTACACCCCGGAAATAACCCTCAATACACCCCTCACTACACCCCGGAAATAACCCTCAATATACCCCACACTACACCCCGGAAATAACCCTCAATACACCCCTCACCACACCCCGGAAATAACCCTCAATACACCCCACACCACACCCCGGAAATAACCCTCAATATACCCCTCACTACACCCCGGAAATAACCCTCAATACACCCCTCACTACACCCCGGAAATAACCCTCAATATACCCCACACTACACCCCGGAAATAACCCTCAATACACCCCACAGTACACCCCGGAAATAACCCTCAATACACCCCACACCACACCCCGGAAATAACCCTCAATATACCCCACACTACACCCCGGAAATAACCCTCAATATACCCCTCACCACACCCCGGAAATAACCCTCAATACACCCCACACTACACCCCGGAAATAACCCTCAATATACCCCACACTACACCCCGGAAATAACCCTCAATACACCCCTCACCACACCCCGGAAATAACCCTCAATACACCCCTCACCACACCCCGGAAATAACCCTCAATACACCCCTCACTACACCCCGGAAATAACCCTCAATACACCCCTCACTACACCCTGGAAATAACCCACAATATACCCCTCACTACACCCCGGAAATAACCCTCAATACACCCCTCACCACACCCCGGAAATAACCCTCAATATACCCCTCACTACACCCCGGAAGTAACCCTCAATACACCCCACACTACACCCCGGAAATAACCCTCAATACACCCCTCACTACACCCCGGAAATAACCCTCAATACACCCCACACTACACCCCGGAAATAACCCTCAATACACCCCTCACTACACCCCGGAAATAACCCTCAATACACCCCACACTACACCCCGGAAATAACCCTCAATACACCCCACACCACACCCCGGAAATAACCCTCAATACACCCCACACTACACCCCGGAAATAACCCTCAATACACCCCACACTACACCCCGGAAATAACCCTCAATACACCCCACACTACACCCCGGAAATAACCCTCAATACACCCCTCACTACACCCCGGAAATAACCCTCAATACACCCCACACTACACCCCGGAAATAACCCTCAATACACCCCACACCACACCCCGGAAATAACCCTCAATACACCCCACACTACACCCCGGAAATAACCCTCAATATACCCCTCACCACACCCCGGAAATAACCCTCAATACACCCCACACTACACCCCGGAAATAACCCTCAATACACCCCTCACTACACCCCGGAAATAACCCTCAATACACCCCTCACTACACCCTGGAAATAACCCACAATATACCCCTCACTACACCCCGGAAATAACCCTCAATATACCCCACACCACACCCCGGAAATAACCCTCAATACACCCCTCACTACACCCCGGAAATAACCCTCAATACACCCCACACTACACCCCGGAAATAACCCTCAATACACCCCACACCACACCCCGGAAATAACCCTCAATACACCCCACACTACACCCCGGAAATAACCCTCTCCCTTCTCCCTTCCAGCAGGGGGCGGTGCCCGTGGAGGACACACTCCCTCCCCCACAGCAGGGGGCGCTGCCCGTGGAGGACACACTCCCTCCCCCACAGCAGGGGGCGCTGCCCCTGGAGGACTCACCCCCTCCCCTAATCAGGGGGCGCTGCCCCTGGAGGACTCACTCCCTCCCCCACAGCAGGGGGCGCTGCCCCTGGAGGACTCACTCCCTCCCCTACAGCAGGGGGCGCTGCCCCTGGAGGACTCACTCCCTCCCCTACAGCAGGGGGCGCTGCCCCTGGAGGACTCACCCCCTCCCCTAGAGCAGGGGGCGCTGCCCCTGGAGGACTCACTCCCTCCCCTACAGCAGGGGGCGCTGCCCCTGGAGGACTCACTCCCTCCCCCACAGCAGGGGGCGCTGCCCCTGGAGGACTCTCCCCCTCCCCTACAGCAGGGGGCGCTGCCCGTGGAGGACACACTCCCTCCCCCGCAGCAGGGGGCGCTGCCCCTGAGGTCTCACCCCCTCCCCTACAGCAGGGGGCGCTGCCCCTTGAGGACACACTCCCTCCCCTACAGCATGGGGCGCTGCCCCTGGAGGACACACTCCCTCCCCCACTGCAGGGGGCGCTGCCCCTGGAGGACACACTCCCTCCCCCACAGCAGGGGGCGCTGCCCCTGGAGGACTCACCCCCTCCCCTAGAGCAGGGGGCGCTGCCCCTGGAGGCCTCTCTCCCTCCCCTACAGCAGGGGGCGCTACCCCTGGCGGACACACTCCCTCCCCCACAGCAGGGGGCGCTGCCCCTGGAGGCCACTCTCCCTCCCCTACAGCAGGGGGCGCTGCCCCTGGAGGACACCCTCCCTCCCCTGCAGTGGGGGCGCTGCCCCTGGAGGACACTCTCCCTCGCCTGCAGAGGGACGCTGCCCCTGGCGGACAGACTCACTCCCTTCCAGCAGGGGGCGCTGCCACTGGAGGACTCACTCCCTCCCGTACCTCTGGGGTCGCTGCTCCTGGAGTTCACACTCCCTCCCCCACAGCAGAGGGCGCTGCCCCTGGAGGCCACTCTCCCTCCCCTACAGCAGGGGGCGCTGCCCCTGGAGGCCACTCTCCCTCCCCTGCAGTGGGGGCGCTGCCCCTTGGGGACACTCTCCTTCGCCTGCAGAGGGACGCTGCCCCTGGCGGACAGACTCACTCCCTTCCAGCAGGGGGCGCTGTCCCTGGAGGACTCACTCCCTCCCGTACCTCAGGGGGCGCTGTCCCTGGAGTTCACACTCCCTCCCCCACAGCAGAGGGCGCTGCCCCTGGAGCTCACACTCCCTCCCCCACAGCAGAGGGCGCTGCCCCTGGAGCTCACACTCCCTCCCCCACAGCAGAGGGCGCTGCCCCTGGAGCTCACACTCCCTCCCCTGCAGCAGGGGGCGCTGCCCCAGGAGGACTCCCTCGCCCCACTGGAATGCATCGCTACCTGTATTTCCTCCCGGGCAGCAGGCGACGCTGCGCCTGGAGGACCACCTCCATCTCATTCCTTCCTGTACCGCAGGGAGCGGTATGCCTGGAGCAATTCCTCTCCCTCCTCATGTACAGAAGGTGGCGCTGCCTCTGGAGGACTCCTCCTCCCTGTCCTCCCGTCCAGTAGGGCGGCGCTGCCCCTGGAGGTCCCCCTGCCTGTCCTCCCCTCCAGCAGGGCGGCGCTGTCCCTGGAGGACTCCTCCTCCCTCTCCTCCCCTCCAGCAGGGCGGCGCTGCTCCTGGAGGACCCCCTGCCTGTCCTCCCCTCCAGCAGGTCGGCGCTGCACCTGGAGGACCCCCTGCCTGTCCTCCCCTCCTGCAGGCCGGCGCTGTCCCTGGAGGACTCCTCCTACCTGTCCTCCCCTCCAGCAGGGCGGCGCTGCCCCTGGAGGCTGCCCCTGGAGGACTCCTCCTCCCTCTCCTCCCCTCCAGCAGGGCGGCGCTGTCCCTGGAGGACTCCTCCTCCTCCTCCCCTCCAGCAGGGCGGCGCTGTCCCTGGAGGACCCCCTCCCTCTCCTCCCCTCCAGCAGGCCAGCGCTGTCCCTGGAGGACTCCTCCTCCTCCTCCCCTCCAGCAGGGCGGCGCTGCCCCTGGAGGACCCCCTCCCTCTCCTCCCCTCCAGCAGGGCGGCGCTGCCCCTGGAGGACCCTTTGCCTGTCCTCCCCTCCAGCAGGGCGGCGCTGCCCCTGGAGGACCCACTGCCTGTTCTCCCCTCCTGCAGGCCGGCGCTGCTCCTGGAGGACCCCCTGCCTGTCCTCCCCTCCTGCAGGGCGGCGCTGTCCCTGGAGGACCCCCTGCCTGTCCTCCCCTCCAGCAGGCCGGCGCTGTCCCTGGAGGACCCCCTGCCTGTCCTCCCCTCCAGCAGGGCGGCGCTGCCCCTGGAGGACCCCCTGCCTGTCCTCCCCTCCAGCAGGCCGGCGCTGTCCCTGGAGGACCCCCTGCCTGTCCTCCCCTCCAGCAGGGCGGCGCTGCACCTGGAGGACCCCCTGTCTGTCCTCCCCTCCTGCAGGCCGGCGCTGTCCCTGGAGGACTCCTCCTCCCTCTCCTCCTCTCCAGCAGGGCGGCGCTGTCCCTGGAGGACTCCCTGCCTGTCCTCCCCTCCTGCAGGCCGGCGCTGTCCCTGGAGGACTCCTCCTCCTCCTCCCCTCCTGCAGGGCGGCGCTGTCCCTGGAGGACTCCCCTCCTCCTCCCCTCCAGCAGGGCGGCGCTGTCCCTGGAGGACTCCTCCTCCCTCTCCTCCCCTCCAGCAGGGCGGCGCTGTCCCTGGAGGACTCCTCCTCCTCCTCCCCTCCAGCAGGGCGGCGCTGCCCCTGGAGGACCCCCTCCCTCTCCTCCCCTCCAGCAGGGCGGCGCTGCCCCTGGAGGACCCTTTGCCTGTCCTCCCCTCCAGCAGGGCGGCGCTGCCCCTGGAGGACCCCCTGCCTGTCCTCCCCTCCTGCAGGGCGGCGCTGCTCCTGGAGGACCCCCTGCCTGTCCTCCCCTCCTGCAGGGCGGCGCTGTCCCTGGAGGACCCCCTGTCTGTCCTCCCCTCCTGCAGGGCGGCGCTGTCCCTGGAGGACTCCCCTCCTCCTCCCCTCCAGCAGGGCGGCGCTGTCCCTGGAGGACTCCTCCTCCCTCTCCTCCCCTCCAGCAGGGCGGCGCTGTCCCTGGAGGACCCCCTGCCTGTCCTCCCCTCCAGCAGGGCGGCGCTGCCCCTGGAGGACTCCTCCTCCCTCCGTGTAGCTGGCGGCCGCGCTGTCGAGGGCCCCCAGTGATGAACCTGAGCGTGTCCCGGTGGCGGCCGCTGTATCTCGCCGCCGTCCTGCTCCTCCCGGGCCCCCGCCTCCGCCTCCCCTCCAGCCGCAGCGCCGCCGCCCGCCGGGACACATGGGGGTGCTCAGCCTCTCCGAGCAGGTCAGTGTCACCCGGGGGTGGGGGGCGGCTGTGATCCTCCAGGAAAGGCCGGGGATGTGCGGCCTAGTCCACACCCAGCGGCTCAGGGTGGAGCCTGGGGCTCGAGTAAGGGGCCGGTCCGGGAGCAGGGCCGAGGGCGGTCCCCTATATACCCCCTTCACCCTATATCTATACCCCCTCACCCTATATACACCCATCACCCTATATCTATACCCCCATCACCCTATATCTATACCCCCATCACCCTATATCTATACCCCCATCACCCTATATCTATACCCCATCACCCTATATATACACCCATCACCCTATATATATGCTGCTCACCCTATATATACACCCCATCATCCCTTATCTATACACCTTCACCCTATATATACACCCATCACCCTATACATATCCTGCTCACCCATACATATCCCATCACCCTATATATATCCTGTTCACCCTATACATTTCCCCTCATCACATATATACCCCATCACCCTATATCTATACTTCTTACTCTATATATAGTATCTCATCTTATATATTGTCCTTTTTCTGTATGTATCTCATGTATGTATACCATATCATTATATATATATGTTTCCCCCATATCCCATATATACGTCTCATCCAGTATGTATACCCCTCATCCTAAATCTATATGCCTCGCCCTGTATGTATATCACCTGGCCTATGTATATATCCCTTCACCCTATATATATCTCCTCATCCTGTATATATCCCGATCACCCTTTATATACCCACTCATCCTGTATACCCCTCATCCAATATATACCCACTCACTCTACATATACCTTCACCCGATATATACCCCATCATCCTATATGTATCTCCTTCCCTATATACACCCTCACCCTATATATACTCCTTAAACCTGTGTGTACCCCATATCCTGTATGTACTCTCCTCACCCTATATGTTAGATGATTAGATTCTCTCTCTCGTTGGAGACGGTAACCCCCAGGATGTTGATAGTGGTGGGGGGGGGGAAATTCAGTGACGGTAACGCCATTGAGCGTCAAGGGGGTGATGGTTTGATTCACTCTCTCTCTCTCGTTGGAGACGGTAACCCTCAGGATGTTGATAGTGGGGGGGGGGGAAATTCAGTGACGGTAACGCCATTGAGTGTCAAGGGGGTGATGGTTAACACTCCAAGGACTGCAGTCAGCTGTCTGGGTCACTTAGAGACCTCCAGGGAATCAAACTGCCAACCTCAATCTGTCTGGGCCTACACGTGACTCCAGACCCACAGCAACGACCTCAACTGCCCCCCTGGGCAACTGGGGCTTGGCACCAGAGAAATGTGAGGGGTTGCATTTTGGAAATGCAATTCAGAGCAGGACTTATACACTTAATGGGAGTGTTACTGAACACAGAGACCTTGGAGTGCAGGTTAATAGCTCCTTGAAAGTGGAGTCGCAGGTAGATAGGATAGTGAAGGTTTGGTATGCTTTCCTTTATTGGTCAGAGTATTGAGTATAGGAGTTGGGAGGGTCACGTTGTGGCTGTACAGGACATTGGTTAGGCCACTGTTGGAATATTGCGTGCAATTCTGGTCTCCTTCCTATCGGAAAGATGTTGTGAAACTTGAAAGGTTCAGAAAAGATTTACAAGGATGTTGCTGGTTTGGAGGATTTGAGCTATAGGGAGAGGCTGAACAGGCTGGGGCTGTTTTCCCTGGAGCGTCGGAGGCTGAGGGGTGACCTTATAGAGGTTTATAAAATTATGAGGGGCATGGATAGGATAAAGAGACAAAGTCGTTTCCCTGGGGTCAGGGAATCCAGAACTGGAGAGCATAGGTTTAGGGTGAGAGGGGAAAGATCTAAAAGAGACCTAAGGGGCAACTTTTTCACACAGAGGGTGGTACGTGTATGGAATGAGCTGCCAGAGGATGTGGTGGAGGCTGGTACAATTGCAACATTTAAGAGGCATTTGGATGGGTATATGAATAGGAAGGGCTTGGAGGGATATGGGCCGGGTGCTGGCAGGTGGGACTAGATTGGGTTGGGATATCTGGTCGGCATGGACAGGTCAGGCTGTTTCCATGCTGGAAGACTCCATAATGAACAGCGAGCGACACTCCCATTCAGTGAACGAGTTAAATTATAATCAAAACAACACTTTGGGGAAGTGCTGAGGCAGTGAGGGCTCAGGAGCACACAATCAGTCTGACAGACCCAGGGAGGTGGGGTGGGGGGTGGGGGTGTGGGGGGGTGGGGAATGGTGGCAGTGCCTGGGGTGGGTGGGGGCTCTGCTTGGTGTGTATGTCAGGGGCAGGGAGTGTAAAACATACAGGCTGGGGCCAGGATGTACAGGGAGCTTTCCACAGTCTCGGCTTTCCCTCTCTCTCTGTCTCAGACACACAGCAGACTGAAAGAGCAGCTCCTTTTATATTCCCCTCCCATCACCAGACCAGCCCACGGCTGTATTGTCTGGCAGCTGGCACTGTCTGTGACATCTCCACTTGGCACGGGGGGTTGGCAGCAAAACCGTGCACACATAGACAGACATGCACGGGCTTGCACACACAGACCCGCGCGCACAGACCCGCGCGCACAGACGCACATGCACACACGCACAGGCACAGGCACACGGACACTGCAGGCACGCACACACAGATGCTGGCACACACACACAGACAGACAGGCACGCAGGCGCGCACACGTACGCGCAGGTACACATGCGCGCACACACGTAGGCACGCGCAGCACAGGCATGCACGCACGCACAGGCGCGCTCACAGTCTCACTCTCAGACACACGCACTCAGACACACTCACACGCACAGTCTCTCACACACACACACACACGCGCACACATACACAGACGCACACAGAGTCCCACTCACAAACACAGAGTCCCACTCACAAACACACAGTCTCACACACACACTCATACACGAACATGCGTGCGCTTCTGACTCGTACATACACAGACGCACACATACCCTCACACACAGGGCCTAGGGTGGTTGGGGAGGGTTGTTTGGGGAAAATGGTGACTGAACAATCTCAGAGCTTCCCTGCTGTGGACACACGCGCACGCACTCTCTCACACACACACACACACACACACACACACACACACACAGGATGATGCCACACATCCTGCTGCACAGGCAGTGGCAATGAACCTGGGCATTCAGTGAAGTGCATTCCTATAGCCGGGAGGGGGTGGCACACGCACACAGAGATAGGGAGAGGTGTAAGGGATGGGGAGGGGGTGACACACACAGATAGGGAGGGGCTGTAGGGAGCCGGAGGGGGTGACACACACACAGATAGGGAGGGGGTGTAGGGAGCCGGAGGGGGTGAGACATGGGTAGGTGTGGGGGGTGACACACACAGAGATGGGGAGCGAGGGGGTGACACACATAAAGATTGGGAGGGTGGGGGTGGAGGGGTGCATGTGGGAACTTGCGTTGCCGTTGTCCCTAATGTTGGGTGTGGTGAGGGTTGGTTTTGAAAGTGGGGTGACCGTGAGTGAGGTTGGGTCACGGAGGTGGCTGTGACTGGGTCCGGGGTGATTAACCACACTCTCTCTCTCTCTCTGTGTCCTGCCCCAGACACCACTGGTCCAAGCCATCTTTAACCGAGACCGTGAGGAGATCCGCTCACTGATAAACCAGGAGGAAGATGTGAACAGACTGGTACGTACTGTTACAGACCCACTCTGTTTTCTGACTGAGACTCACTGCGACCCAACAGTGTGGGTGCAAGCCACACCAACCTTCAGAAGGGCATTTTACCCACACCCACCCCATACCCCATCCCTCTCACTCTGCATTTATCACAGCCAATCCCACCCTAACCTGCACATCCCTGGGCACTACGGGACAATTTAGCACGGCCAATCCCACCCTAGCCTGCACATCCCTGGGCACTACGGGACAATTTAGCACGGCCAATCCCACCCTAGCCTGCACATCCCTGGGCACTACGGGACAATTTAGCACGGCCATTCCCACCCTAACCTGCACATCCCTGGGCACTAAGGGACAATTTAGCACGGCCAATCCCACCCTAACCTGTACATCCCTAGGCACTACGGTAACAATTTAGCACGGCCAATCCCACCCTAACCTGCATATCCCTGGGCACTATGGGACAATTTAGCATGGCCAATCTCACCCTAACCTGCACATCCCTGGGCACTACGGGACAATTTAGCACGGCCAATCCCACCCTAACCTGTACATCCCTGGGCACTACGGGAACAATTTAGCACGGCCAATCCCACCCTAACCTGCACATCCCTGGGCACTATGGGACAATTTAGCATGGCCAATCCCACCCTAACCTGCACATCCCTGGGCACTATGGGACAATTTAGCACGGCCAATCCCACCCTAACCTGCACATTATTGGGGGGGTGTTGTTCCCATCCGTTTGGTCACGTATATCTCTGCCCAGTGATGTCTCTGTGAGGTCAGGCTCCAGTCACGTTGTGTTGCGATTTACTCACAGTCACTTAGTTTCCCTGTTTGTCTGCCTGGCGACCACTGGAGGTGCTGCGAGGGAGGGATGGGGGTGGGGGCGGTCTGTCTGTCAGAGCTGAAGCTGGGAGTTTCCCGGGGTTTCAAACCCCAGCCCAGCCCTGTCACCTGGAGCAGCGTTAGTCTGACACCTCGGTGTTCTGGAGTTTTCAAACCCAAGTCCCAGAACAGCTGAGAGCTGTCCCTGGAGGGGGAGTGCGTTTTCGGGCCCTGTGTGTTTGTCCCTCAGCTCGCATCCCATCTGGTCTGCAAGAAAAACAACAACACGCCCCAATCCAAATCTGTCGCATCCACTGCTAGTTCCCAGTGATCTGTCATGTGTCTAATCTCTGAAGCAGTGAATCTGAGGCATGATTCCCCTGTTGGGGAATCCTACTTCGTTATGTTCTGTTACAAATCACGCAACACCAGGTTATTGTCCAATAGGTTTAGTTGGAAATATAAGCTTTCAGAGCTTGGTCAGGATCGTAGGGGACACAATTTATAGTCAAAGGAACCAAGTGTCACATAACTGATGTGATGTAAGGAACAAATCTGGATTGCGGTTCAGTCTTCAATCGCTGAGAATGGGGATGCAGAGGTTTGTTTGATGAATATGTCAATCCCAGAACTTCTTCAGAGTCTCATTCTCGAGATGACTTCAGGTTTTATATTTTAAAAAAAAGCCACCGCAACTCAGACAGTGCATTAAAGGTGTGAGGTTAGAGTCTGTCTGTATCCCTAGCCTTGAGTCAGACTGGTTCTATTTCCAAAGTCGGAGTTAGTAAAATGCCACGTAGACTGACTGCCTACAGGCTCTGTGCTTTCTGAACAAGATAGAATGTATCTGCAAATATAGATTCACCCCGTAGACTTCAATGTTTGTGTCCACGCACATGAGTGTGTGTGTGTGAGAGAGACAGAGTTTGTGTGTGAGAGGGTGTGCATGTGTGCCTGAGAGGGAGCGCGTGTGTACAAGAGAGGATCTGCGTGTGTGATTTTGCGTGCTTAATAGGGTGTGCACATGTGTGACGGAGTATATGTCTGGGAGTGTGTGCCTGAAAGAGAGCATGTGTATGACAGAGGATCTGTGTGCCTGTGATCGAGAGGTGTATGTCTGCACAGTGCCGCACCGTACAAACCTGACCAAGGAGCAGCGCTCTGCAAGTTAGTGCTTCCAAATAAACCCGATAGACTATAACCTGGTATTGTGTGATTTTAAACTCGGTACATCCCAGTCCAACTCTGACACCTCCACATCGTCATTAAATGCTGTATTTCTGAATTCTCTGTTGTTAGGTTGTTTTCTGATCAATTGTAACGTTTTCTCTGACAGCGTCTGAGCTTGGCTCATTGATACTTGGGTGTTGTCTGGCTCCCTTTTGGATTAATTGTGTTCCATTGGCAATTTTCCACCATCTTTGTCATGCTGTTATGTGTGTCTCCCCCTCTCTCCCTCCCCCCCCCCTCCCCCCCTCTCCCCCCTCCCTCCCCCTCTCTCTCCCCCCCCTCTCCCCCTCTCTCCCCCCTGTTTTCACCAGGCTGTTTGTGACGGAGCGAATTCCTGCACACTCTCCACCCTTACCTTGTCCCTGCGATATTACATCGGCCCACCCATCTATCCCCATCCAGATGCCTTTTAAATGCTGCCATTGTACCAGCCCCCACCACTTCCTCTGGCAGCTCATTGCACACCCGCACCACCCTCTGGGGGGACAACGTTGCCCCTCATGTCCCTTTTAAACCTGTACCCCCTAGTTATGGACTCCCCCCACCCTGGCGAAAAGATGATGTCTGTTTACCCTATCCATGCCCCTCATTGGTTTATGCACCTCTACCAGCTGACCCCCTCAGCCTCTGACGCTCAAGGGGCTGAGCTCCGCAATCTAACTGGGGAGGCATGGTGGGCTGAGTGGCCAGCACCGCGAGGGTTTCCTCCAGGTGCTCCAGCTCCCTCCACAGTCCAAACATGTGCACATTAGGATGGATTGGCTCTCGGATGTTACCCCTAGCATGGCCAATCCACCTTAACTTGCACATTCCTAAGCACGTTGGGTAATTTAGCACGGCCAATCCCACCCTAACCTGCACATCCCTGGGCACTACGGGGACAATTTAGCACGGCCAATCCCACCCTAACCTGCACATCCCTGGGCACTACGGGACAATTTAGCACGGCCAATCCCACCCTAACCTGCACATCCCTGGGCACTACGGGGGGTAATTTAGCACGGCCAATCCCACCCTAACCTGCACATCCCTGGGCACTATGGGACAATTTAGCACGGCCAATCCCGGGTAGGGGGTGGGACTGGGTGGAATGTTGTTCGGAGAGTTCATGTGGGACTCGATGGGCTGAATGCCCTGCTCCCACGCTCTCGGAGTGATTTGAACCAGCTGATTGGTTGGTCATTAGTTGTTTTGATAACTGGTTAGAGTGCCAACCAATGAGCAAACACCAAAACCCTTGATGGCACGAGGGCTCGATGTGGGAAACACCCAGTGAACAGAGACATCTGGCAGGTCTTAGTCAGGAAGGATGAGGGATCTCGGGCTTTTCACATTAGAGAAGGATGAGGGGTGACTTGATCGAGGTGTATCAGGTCATGAGAGAGAGTGGACAGTCAGAGACGTCTCCCCAGGGAATGAATGGCCATCACCAGGGGGCATCATCTGAAGGTGATTGGAGGGAGGTTCCTTACACAGAGAGTGGGGGGAGGGGGGGTATGGGGCGTACTGTCAGCGGGGGGAGTAGAGACAGAGACATGAGGGACATTTAAGCGACTCTTGGACAGACATATGTGTGATAGTACAATGCAAGGAATGGAGATTAGTCTGAGCTTAGAGTGGGATAGAAGGTCAGCGCAACATCGAGGGCCGAAGGGCCTGGACTGTGCTGTACTGCTCCGTGTTCGATGTCAGTGTGGAGGAACGCAGGAGGTGGGAGTGGGAGTGGACAGTTCGGCCCTTTAAGTTTGCTGCTGCATTGCACGTGATCATGGCTGACCTTATCCCGGTATTACGGTATTATCCCCGCCACACACACACACAGACACACAGACACAGACACACACAGACACACACACACAGACGCAGACACACGCAGACACACGCACACGCAGACACACGCACACGCAGACACACGCACACGCAGACACACACACACGCAGACACACACACACGCAGACACAGCTTCTGCCTGCTCCCCATCGGCCTTTCTCCCGCTTTCCATTGGGAACACATCCATTTCTGTTCCGGGTCTGTTGATTGACTCTGGGGCATTCAGTTCCACAGGTTCATCACCCTCGCAGACAAACACTTTCTCTGTCTCACAGAAATCCAGAATCCCACAGGATTGCTGTCCCGAATGCACCCGCTTTGGAATGTAAACTCTCTCCCCTCCGGCTCAGCCACTGCCGGACCCCTTCCACTACCTCGAGCCCACCCGTGTTTACTGAATAGTCACACTATCTATTTGTGAAGTGAGTGAGTGACTGAAACCTCTCCCTGTCTGCACCCACAGGACCAAGAGAAGCGAACACCACTTCATGCTGCTGCCTATCTGGGTGATGTTCAGATCATTGACATTCTCATTCAATCTGGTGAGCTGGACTACTTCCTGTGTGTGTGAGCAACGTGTGAGAGAGAGGCCTGTGTGTGTGTGTGTGTGTGTGTGTGTGAGAGAGGCCTGTGTGTGTGTGAGAGAGAGAGGCCTGTGTGTGTGTGAGAGAGAGAGGCCTGTGTGTGTGTGAGAGAGGCCTGTGTGTGTGTGAGAGAGGCCTGTGTGTGTGTGAGAGAGGCCTGTGTGTGTGTGAGAGAGGCCTGTGTGTGTGTGAGAGAGGCCTGTGTGTGTGTGAGAGAGGCCTGTGTGTGTGTGAGAGAGGCCTGTGTGTGTGTGAGAGAGGCCTGTGTGTGTGTGAGAGAGGCCTGTGTGTGTGTGAGAGAGGCCTGTGTGTGTGTGAGAGAGGCCTGTGTGTGTGTGAGAGAGGCCTGTGTGTGTGTGAGAGAGGCCTGTGTGTGTGTGAGAGAGGCCTGTGTGTGTGTGAGAGAGGCCTGTGTGTGTGTGAGAGAGGCCTGTGTGTGTGTGAGAGAGGCCTGTGTGTGTGTGAGAGAGGCCTGTGTGTGTGTGAGAGAGGCCTGTGTGTGTGTGAGAGAGGCCTGTGTGTGTGTGAGAGAGGCCTGTGTGTGTGTGAGAGAGGCCTGTGTGTGTGTGAGAGAGGCCTGTGTGTGTGTGAGAGAGGCCTGTGTGTGTGTGAGAGAGGCCTGTGTGTGTGTGTGTGTGAGAGAGGCCTGTGTGTGTGTGAGAGAGAGAGGCCTGTGTGTGTGTGAGAGAGAGAGGCCTGTGTGTGTGTGAGAGAGAGAGGCCTGTGTGTGTGTGAGAGAGAGAGGCCTGTGTGTGTGTGAGAGAGAGAGGCCTGTGTGTGTGTGAGAGAGAGAGGCCTGTGTGTGTGTGAGAGAGAGAGGCCTGTGTGTGTGTGAGAGAGAGAGGCCTGTGTGTGTGTGAGAGAGAGAGGCCTGTGTGTGTGTGAGAGAGAGAGGCCTGTGTGTGTGTGAGAGAGAGAGAGCATATGTGTGTGTGAGAGAGAGAGCCTGTGTGTGTGTGAGAGAGAGAGGCCTGTGTGTGTGTGAGAGAGAGAGGCATGTGTGTGTGTGAGAGAGAGAGGCCTGTGTGTGTGTGAGAGAGAGAGGCCTGTGTGTGTGTGAGAGAGAGAGGCCTGTGTGTGTGTGAGAGAGAGAGGCCTGTGTGTGTGTGAGAGAGAGAGGCCTGTGTGTGTGTGTGAGAGAGAGGCCTGTGTGTGTGTGAGAGAGAGGCCTGTGTGTGTGAGAGAGAGAGAGGCCTGTGTGTGTGAGAGAGAGAGAGGCCTGTGTGTGTGTGAGAGAGAGAGAGGCCTGTGTGTGTGTGAGAGAGAGAGAGGCCTGTGTGTGTGTGAGAGAGAGAGAGGCCTGTGTGTGTGTGAGTGAGAGAGAGGCCTGTGTGTGTGTGAGAGAGAGAGAGGCCTGTGTGTGTGTGAGAGAGAGAGAGGCCTGTGTGTGTGTGAGAGAGAGAGAGGCCTGTGTGTGTGTGAGAGAGAGAGAGGCCTGTGTGTGTGTGTGAGAGAGAGAGGCCTGTGTGTGTGTGTGTGAGAGAGAGAGGCCTGTGTGTGTGTGTGTGAGAGAGAGGCCTGTGTGTGTGTGTGAGAGAGAGGCCTGTGTGTGTGTGTGAGAGAGAGGCCTGTGTGTGTGTGTGTGAGAGAGAGGCCTGTGTGTGTGTGTGTGAGAGAGAGGCCTGTGTGTGTGTGTGTGAGAGAGAGGCCTGTGTGTGTGTGTGTGAGAGAGAGGCCTGTGTGTGTGTGTGTGAGAGAGAGGCCTGTGTGTGTGTGTGTGAGAGAGAGGCCTGTGTGTGTGTGTGAGAGAGAGGCCTGTGTGTGTGTGTGAGAGAGAGGCCTGTGTGTGTGTGTGAGAGAGAGGCCTGTGTGTGTGTGTGAGAGAGAGGCCTGTGTGTGTGTGTGAGAGAGAGGCCTGTGTGTGTGTGTGAGAGAGAGGCCTGTGTGTGTGTGAGAGAGAGGCCTGTGTGTGTGTGAGAGAGAGGCCTGTGTGTGTGAGAGAGAGGCCTGTGTGTGTGTGTGTGAGAGAGAGGCCTGTGTGTGTGTGTGAGAGAGAGGCCTGTGTGTGTGTGTGTGAGAGAGAGGCCTGTGTGTGTGTGTGAGAGAGAGGCCTGTGTGTGTGTGTGTGAGAGAGAGGCCTGTGTGTGTGTGTGAGAGAGAGGCCTGTGTGTGTGTGAGAGAGAGAGAGGCGTGAGGTGTGTGAGAGAGACGTGGGCATGAGCGATGTGCATGCGAGAGAGATGCGTGTGCTTGCGAGACACGCATGTGTGAGTGAGAGAGGCGCTTGTGAGAGTGTGATGCTTATGTGTGTGCGACGTGTTTGTGCCTGAGATATGTGTGTGCTTGCGTGAGAGCTGTGTGAGAGACGTGTGCGTGTGAGAGACTGGTATGTGCGTGATAGAGAGAGGTGCGTGTGTGTGCATGAGAGTGAGTGAGAGGTGTGTGTGCGCGCGAGAGAGAGAGAGAGACGGGTGCGCGCGCGAGAGAGAGAGAGAGAGAGAGACGGGTGCGCGCGAGAGAGAGAGAGAGAGAGAGACGGGTGCGCGGGCGCGAGAGAGAAAGAGAGACGGGTGTGTGCGCGTGAGGGAGAGACGTGTGCCCGATAGACGAGTGTGCGCGCAAGAGAGAGCGAGGCGCGTGTGCGCGCGCGAGAGAGACGCGTGTGTGAGAGAGATGTGTGTGTGCATACACGAGAGAGAGGCACGTGCACGCGCGAGCGAGACGTGTGCGCGAGGGAAGCAAGTGTGCGCACGAGAGAGAGAGAGACGTGTGTGCGAGAGAGACGTGTGTGCGTGTGAGAGGCAGAGAGACGTGATGTGTGCGTGATTGTTTGCTGGAGTGAGTGAGTAGTCAGGGAAGGAGGGTTCTCGACAGCCCCTTACTTCAGCTGAGATTTCGAAAGGTGAGTTTGGGAGGGAGGGTGGGGTGGGGGGAGTGTCAGGTGGGTGGAGTCGATTGCAGTGATCCTGAATGTTTGATCTTGTGGGTGGGTGTCTCTGTGTGTGGGCGCATGTGTGGGGCAGATGTGGGTGTCATCCTTTGAGGACTGGGATGAGGTAAATCTTTCTCTCTGAGGGCTGCATGGTCTCGAAGCTCCCTGTCCCGGCTCGGGGAAGGGCCATTGAAACAGGTTTCAGGTGGGAATGGGCAGTTTGTGTGATGTGAGGTGGGGGCTGCGGGGTATTGTGGAGTGGGTGCAGCGGGGCCGAGGCGATGGGAATGTGGATCTGCCTGGATCTGAGTGATCAGGAGCTGCCCGCTGCCTCTTCTCGTGGTCTTACTGAGTTCACCAGCTCAGGAAAGGCTCTGGTTCTCGAGAGAGAGAAGGAGAGTGGGCGAGAGCGAGTTAGTCAGGCCCCTGTCTGTGTTCACGGTCTCCATGCCGAGGGTCAGAGGTCAGCCTGTGTGCTGTGTAACCCTGGGTTCTTCCCCCCCTCTCTCTCTCTCTCCTGGTGACAGGTGCTAATGTGAATGCGAAGGACAACTTGTGGCTCACACCGTTACATCGAGCTGCAGCCTCTCGCAATGAGGTAAGTTACCACAGTCCCCAGCCACCTCGCCCCTGTCACTACCAGGCCGGTCTCTCACCGGGACCCGGTCAACGCTGAGGAAGTGGGTGCTGTGGGAGGGTCAGTGCTGAGGGAGCGGGTGCTGTGGGAGGGTCAGTGCTGAGGGAGTGGGTGCTGTGGGCAAGTCAGTGCTGAGGGAGTGAGTGCTGTGGGAGGGTCAGTGCTGAGGGAGCGGGTGCTGTGGGAGGGTCAGTGCTGAGGGAGCGGGTGCTGTGGGAGCGTCAGTGCTGAGGGAGCGGGTGCTGTGAAAGGGTCAGTGCTGAGGGAGCAGGTGCTGTGGGAGGGTCAGTGCTGAGGGAACGGGTGCTGTGGGAGGGTCAGCGCTGAGGGAGCGGGTGCTGTGGGATGGTCAGCGCAGAGGGAACGGGTGCTGTGGGAGGGTCAGTGCTGAGGGAGCGGGTGCTGTGAGAGGGTCAGTGCTGAGGGAGCGGGTGCTGTGGGAGGGTCAGTGCTGAGGGAGCGGGTGCTGTGGGAAGGTCAGTGCTGAGGGAGCGGGTGCTGTGGGAAGGTCATTGCTGAGGGAGCGGGTGCTGTGGGAGGGTCAGCGCAGAGTGAGTGGGTGCTGTGGGAGGGTCAGCGCAGAGGGAGCGGGTGCTGTGAGAGGGTCAGCGCTGAGGGAGCGGGTGCTGTGGGAGGGTCAGTGCTGTGGGAGCGGACGCTGTGAGAGGGTCAGTGTGAGGGAGCGGGTGCTGAGGGAGGGTCAGTGCTGAGGGAGTGGGTGCTGTGGGCAAGTCAGTGCTGAGGGAGTGAGTACTGTGGGAGGGTCAGTGCTGAGGGAGCGGGTGCTGTGGGAGGGTCAGTGCTGAGGGAGCGGGTGCTGTGGGAGGGTCAGTGCTGTGGGAGCGGGTGCTGTGAGAGGGTCAGCGCTGAGGGAGCGGGTGCTGTGGGAGGGTCAGTGCTGTGGGAGCGGACGCTGTGAGAGGGTCAGTGTGAGGGAGCGGGTGCTGAGGGAGGGTCAGTGCTGAGGGAGTGGGTGCTGTGGGCAAGTCAGTGCTGAGGGAGTGAGTACTGTGGGAGGGTCAGTGCTGAGGGAGCGGGTGCTGTGGGAGGGTCAGTGCTGAGGGAGCGGGTGCTGTGGGAGGGTCAGTGCTGTGTGAGCGGGTGCTGTGGGAGGGTCAGTGCTGCGGGAGTGGGTGCTGTGGGAGGGTCAGTGCTGTGGGAGGGTCAGTGCTGAGGGAGTGGGCGCTGTGGGAGGGTCAGTGCTGAGGGAGTGGGTGCTGTGGGGGGGGTGCTGTGGGAGGGTCAGTGCTGAGGGAGAGGGTGCTGCGGGAGGATCAGTGCTGAGGGAGCGGGCGCTGTGGGAGGGTCAGTGCTGAGGGAGGGTCAGTGCTGAGGGAGCGGGCGCTGTGGGAGGGTCAGTGCTGTGGGAGCGGACGCTGTGAGAGGGTCAGTGTGAGGGAGCGGGTGCTGAGGGAGGGTCAGTGCTGAGGGAGTGGGTGCTGTGGGCAAGTCAGTGCTGAGGGAGTGAGTACTGTGGGAGGGTCAGTGCTGAGGGAGCGGGTGCTGTGGGAGGGTCAGTGCTGAGGGAGCGGGTGCTGTGAGAGGGTCAGTGCTGTGGGAGGGTCAGTGCTGAGGGAGTGGGCGCTGTGGGAGGGTCAGTGCTGCGGGAGGGTCAGTGCTGAGGGAGTGGGCGCTGTGGGAGGGTCAGTGCTGAGGGAGTGGGTGCTGTGGGAGGGTCAGTGCTGAGGAAGAGGGTGCTGCGGGAGGATCAGTGCTGAGGGAGCGGGCGCTGTGGGAGGGTCAGTGCTGAGGGAGCGGGTGCTGTGGGAGGGTCAGTGCTGAGGGAGCGGGTGCTGTGAGAGGGTCAGTGCTGTGGGAGCGGGTGCTGTGGGAGGGTCAGTGCTGAGGGAGTGGGCGCTGTGGGAGGGTCAGTGCTGTGGGAGGGTCAGTGCTGTGGGAGGGTCAGTGCTGAGGAGTGGGCGCTGTGGGAGGGTCAGTGCTGAGGGAGTGGGTGCTGTGGGGGGGGTGCTGTGGGAGGGTCAGTGCTGAGGGAGAGGGTGCTGTGGGAGGATCAGTGCTGAGGGAGCGGGCGCTGTGGGAGGGTCAGTGCTGAGGGAGCGGGTGCTGTGGGGGGGGGGGTCAGTGCTGTGGGAGGGTCAGTGCTGAGGGAGCGGGCCCTGCTGTGTTGAGCGATGAGCTGAGGACCGTCTTGTTTTCTCAGAGAGCCGTGAACGTCCTGCTGAAACACTCCGCTGACGTGAATGCCCGGGACAAGCAATGGCAGACCCCCTTCCACGTTGCTGCTGCCAACAAGGCGGTGAAATGTGCCGAGCTCCTGATCCCGCTGCTGAGCAGCGTGAACGTCTGCGACCGCACTGGGAGGACCGCTCTGCATCACGCTGCCTACAGCAGCCACGCTGAGGTCAGGGGTCACCGCAGCAGGGGGTGGGGTGGGGGTCGTGCCTTACCCGATCGTCCCATACCTCTGGGTCAAAGAGGGGCTGCCCCAGCTCGCTAAAATGTTAACGTGCTGTGTTCCCGGTGCGGTCGATGGGTCAAACTCATCCTCCCTAACGTAAAAACCCCTTCCAGGAAACAGCTTTTTGAATCCTGTTTAACGCCATGTGTTCAAAGGAAGAAGAACTTGCAATAACTTAACTTGTACAAAATTAAAAATCACGCAACACCAAGTTATAGTCCAACAGGTTTATTTGGAAGCACTAGCTTTCGGAGCGACGCTCCTTCATGTAGTTGTAAGGTGGTGCTCCCAATTAAACCTGTTGGACTATACCCTGGTGTTGTGTGATTTATTTTAACTTTTGTCCACCCATATCCAATACCGGCATCTCCAAATCAGAACTTACCTGTGTTTGGAATGCTTAATAATCCATGCAGTAACTATCACGATGGTGAGTTGGCCGTGCTAAGGTTACCCTTCATGGTCAGGCATGTGCCGGTTAGGTGCATTAGTCCAGGAACAATGTAGTGTAACACAGTAGGGGGATGCGTCTGGGTGGGATACTCTTTGGAGGGTCGGTGTGGACTTGTTGGGCCGAATGGCCTATTCCCACACTGTAGGGATTCTCATTGTAAGGATTCGATAATTAACTGTTGTAACATCCCGTAAACACAGCATTCAGAAATCAGACTTTCTGACTTGCGGTGCCAGGGGTAGGAATAGGAGCCCCAGCTTCTCACTGTGACCAAGAGAAAGGGGGAAAAAAAGCTTTTACTTCCTCAAAACTCCAATCGATTCTGCTGAATCTAAAAGCTGAATAAAAACTCAGGTCTGTGAGCACTGGCTCCACCCGGCCAGGCTGCTTCTATTGTTCCATCTTGGGGGCAGGGCGGATAAGCACCCAAGGCCTCCCAAGCTGTGTTGACGTTACCACAGACCGCTCTGCACCTCCTGGTCAGTCTCTCTCTCAAATCAGGTCAAAACGCACCCTCTTCAAGACACGGCATCATGGTGAGAGTGACCACCCTGCTCATGTACTCGGTGAGCAAGAAAAAGGGGCAGAATTAGGCCATTCGGCCCTTCGGATCTGCTCCGCCATGTGATTGTGGCAGATATGTTCCTCAGCCCTGCCTTCTCCCCGTATCCCTTTAACCCATGACCTATTAAAAATCTATCAAACTCCGTCTCAGATTAGCTCACTGTCCCAGCAGCAGCCCTCCTCTGGGGTACTGCGTTCCACAGGTGCACCATCCTTCAGGGGGAGTCGTTTCTCCTTTACTCTGGTTTCAAATTTGCTCCCCCCTCCTTATCCTCAGACCGGGACCTCTCCTCCCAGGACCCCTTGCCCCCAAGGGGACCTATCTGCTCCACGTCTGTTTAGTCCGCACCCTGTACCATCTGGAAGACCGCAGTTTGATCTCTGCTCCCTGAGCTGTGTCCTGTCGCTGGGTATTGCTGAACGATGCCGGAGTCAGGCACTCAGACTCTGTTGGCGAGGGGTCTGCGTTGACTCAGGCACCCATCCATCCTCATGTGAAGGCGGAGTGGGGGGTGCGTTCTGAGCTTTAAAATGACCCAGCCGTTGCTGATGCAGCCCTCTACTCTCTCTCTCTCTCTGTCTCTCGTGTCTATTTTTCACATCCAGATGGTTCACCTACTGTTGAGCAAAGGGGCCACTGTCGGTGCTTGTGACAAAAAGGAAAGGCAGCCGATTCACTGGGCTGCCTACGCAGGTGAGCTATTCCCCCCCCCCCCCCCTCGGGTATGGGCTGGGAGAAGGGGCTGCGTTAATGTCAGCCGGGCACGGAATTAGCAGTTCGTCCCCCTTGCACGGCAACACCGAGGGAGGAGAGGGAACCAGAAACAGTACGGGGGGAGAGCGAGCCCAGCAAGTCCCCGGCAGCGATGAGGAGGATCAGGCTGCGTGTTATCGCAGGATCAAGGGAAGTCGCTGAGGCGTGGCAGGGAGGAGGGTTGGGCTGTGTCTTCACTTTGTGTCAGGGAGGGGGATGTCATTACTGAGGGGGGTTGAGGGAGGGGGATGTCATTACTGAGGGGGGTTGAGGGAGGGGGATGTCATTACTGAAGGGGGTTGAGGGAGGGGGATGTCATTACTGGGGGGTGTGGTGAGGGAAATGGGATGTTTTTACTGGGGGGCGTGGTGAGGGAAATGGGATGTTTTTACTGGGGGGCGTGGTGAGGGAGGGGGGATGTCATTACTGGGGGGGTGGTGAGGAAGGGGGCTGTTTTAACTGGGGGGTGTGGTGAGGGAAATGGGATGTTTTTACTGGGGGGGTGGGTGAGGGAGGGGGCTGTTTTTACTGGGTGTGGTGAGGGAGGGGGCTGTTTTTACTGGGGGGTGTGGTGAGGGAGGGGGCTGTTTTTACTGGGGAGCGTGGTGAGGGGGTGCTGTTTTTACTGGGGGGCGTGGTGAGGGAGTGGGCTGTTTTTACTGGGGGGTGTGGTGAGGGAGGGGGCTGTTTTTACTGGGGAGCGTGGTGAGGGAGGGGGCTGTTTTTACTGGGGGGGTGTGGTGAGGGAAATGGGCTGTTTTTACTGGGGGTGTGGTGAGGGAGGGGGCTGTTTTTACTGGGGGTGTGGTGAGGGAGGGGGCTGTTTTTACTGGGGGGCGTGGTGAGGGAGGGGACTGTTTTTACTGGGGGGCGTGGTGAGGGAGGGGACTGTTTTTACTGGGGGTGTGGTGAGGGAGGGGGCTGTTTTTACTGGGGGGTGTGGTGAGGGAAATGGGATGTTTACTGGGGGGCGTGGTGAGGGAGGGGGGTGTTTTTACTGGGGGGGTGGTGAGGGAGGGGGATGTCTTTACTGGGGGGGATGGTGAGGGAGGGGGCTGTTTTTACTGGGGGTGTGGTGAGGGAGGGGGATGTTTTTACTGGGGGGGCGTGGTGAGGGAGGGGGCTGTTTTTACTGGGGGTGTGGTGAGGGAGGGGGATGTTTTTACTGGGGGGGCGTGGTGAGGGAGGGGGCTGTTTTTACTGGGGGGGCGTGGTGAGGGAGGGGGCTGTTTTTACTGGGTGTGGTGAGGGAGGGGGCTGTTTTTACTGGGGGGTGTGGTGAGGGAGGGGGCTGTTTTTACTGGGGGTGTGGTGAGGGAGGGGGCTGTTTTTACTGGGGGGTGTGGTGAGGGAAATGGGATGTTTACTGGGGGGCGTGGTGAGGGAGGGGGTGTTTTTACTGGGGGGTGGTGAGGGAGGGGGATGTTTTTACTGGGGGGCGTGGTGAGGGAGGGGACTGTTTTTACTGGGGGGCGTGGTGAGGGAGGGGGTGTTTTTACTGGGGGTGTGGTGAGGGAGGGGGCTGTTTTTACTGGGGGTGTGGTGAGGGAGGGGGCTGTTTTTACTGGGGGTGTGGTGAGGGAGGGGGCTGTTTTTACTGGGGGGTGTGGTGAGGGAGGGGGCTGTTTTTACTGGGGGGCGTGGTGAGGGAGGGGGCTGTTTTTACTGGGGGACGTGGTGAGGGAGGGGACTGTTTTTACTGGGGGGGTGTGGTGAGGGAAATGGGCTGTTTTTACTGGGGGTGTGGTGAGGGAGGGGGGTGTTTTTACTGGGGGTGTGGTGAGGGAGTGGGGTGTTTTTACTGGGGGGCGTGGTGAGGGAGGGGACTGTTTTTACTGGGGGTGTGGTGAGGGAGGGTGATGTTTTTACTGGGGGGCGTGGTGAGGGAGGGGACTGTTTTTACTGGGGGGCGTGGTGAGGGAGGGGGGTGTTTTTACTGGGGGTGTGGTGAGGGAGGGGGGTGTTTTTACTGGGGGGTGTGGTGAGGGAGGGGGCTGTTTTTACTGGGGGTGTGGTGAGGGAGGGGGCTGTTTTTACTGGGGGTGTGGTGAGGGAGGGGGCTGTTTTTACTGGGGGGTGTGGTGAGGGAGGGGGCTGTTTTTACTGGGGACGTGGTGAGGGAGTGGGCTGTTTTTACTGGGGGGGTGGTGAGGGAGGGGGCTGTTTTTACTGGGGGGCGTGGTGAGGGAGGGGGATGTTTTTACTGGGGGGGTGTGGTGAGGAAAATGGGCTGTTTTTACTGGGGTTGTGGTGAGGGAGGGGGATGTTTTTACTGGGGGGCGTGGTAGGGGAGGGGACTGTTTTTACTGGGGGGTGTGGTGAGGGAGGGGGTGTTTTTACTGGGGGGGTGGTGAGGGAGGGGGATGTTTTTACTGGGGGGGTGTGGTGAGGGAGGGGGCTGTTTTTACTGGGGGGTGTGGTGAGGGAAATGGGATGTTTACTGGGGGGCGTGGTGAGGGAGGGGGCTGTTTTTACTGGGGGTGTGGTGAGGGAAATGGGATGTTTACTGGGGGGGCGTGGTGAGGGAGGGGGCTGTTTTTACTGGGGGTGTGGTGAGGGAGGGGGCTGTTTTTACTGTGGGGGTGGTGAGGGAGTGGGGTGTTTTTACTGGGGGGTGGTGAGGGAGTGGGGTGTTTTTACTGGGGGGGTGAGGGAGGGGCATGTTTTTACTGGGGGGGTGGTGAGGGAGGGGGACGTTTTACTGGACAGGGGGGCTGGTGCGGGAGGGGGGTGTTTTCCTTGGGGATGTGGTGAGGGAATGGGATGTTTTTACTGGGGAGGGTGGTGAGGGTGGGGGACATTTTGACTGGGGGGGCGATGGTGAGGTAGGGGGACGTTTTGACTGAGGGGATGGTGAGGGAAGGGACGTTTTTACTGGGGGGGTGGTGCGGGAGTGGAGGCGTTTTTATCGGGGGGAGCTGGTGAGGGAGAGGGATGTTTTTCTGGGGGGAGAGATCCGGTGGTGAGGGAGGGGGGAGTTTTGACTGGGGGGTGTGGTGAGGGAGTGGGATGTTTTTCCTTGGGGGGAGATCCGGTAGTGAAGGAGGGGAGCGTTTTTCTTCAGGGGGAGATCAGGTGGTGCGGGAGGAGGATGTTTTTCTGGGGGGAGATCTGGTGGTGAGGGAGGGGTGATTTAATCCCTCTCCCCCTCAATCGCTGACCCCTGTGCTCTCGGTTCCCCCCTCCCCCCAGGGCACCTAGAGGTGGTGAAGTTGTTGTCTTCACGTGGCTCTGATGTGACTGGGAAGGACAAGCGAGGTTACACACCGCTGCACGCTGCTGCTTCAAATGGACAAGTCGACGTGGTCAAATACCTCCTCAACCTCGGGGTGGAGGTCAGTGCCGCCGGGGGGTTGGGGGGTTGGGGGGGGGGGGGGGGAAGGGGCTGGGGGTGGGCGCCCGCTGGAATCCCTCGCCCCAGGGTCCGACTCGTTCTCCCTCCGCCCGTCCCCTAAAGCACTCTCAAACCTTTGGTGCTGAACGCACCAGCGGGCATGCCAAGCCCCCAGTTCTTGGTTTGGTGACGTCCGTGCAGGGATGTGTCCAGGCTTCAGGAAACATCAGGGTAGTACCCCCCCCCCCCCCCCCCCCCCCCATATGTTTTCCGAAGAGCTGCTCAGGATCGGTGAGGTCCCCTTCACAGCGGTTCCCCCCTCTCGGGTTATCGGAGAGGCGGTGACTCCGAATAGTGCCCACTCCCCTCCTGGCACGGGGGCTTTATAGTAACTGCATTTGCCCCCCGACTCCCCCAAACAGCCCGGTGAGATCCTGGCGTCTCTTCCATGCCGCTGAGCTGGAGGGGAACGCAGCCCCACCGCGCCCCGTTGGCACGCCCTCCCCGATCCTGGAAAGCAGTGAAGGTGCCGGGAGGGATGGGGGCGAGCTGAACGGTGTGCCGTTGCCTCCCGCAGATCGATGAGCCGAACGCCTACGGGAACACTGCCCTCCACATCGCCTGTTACACTGGACAAGACGCGGTCGCCAACGAGCTGGTGAACTCTGGTGCCAACGTTAACCAGCCGAACGAGCAAGGCTTCACCCCGCTGCACTTTGCCGCCGTCTCCACCAACGGTGCGTTATGCCTCGAGCTCCTGGTCAACAACGGGGCGGACGTCAATGTTCAGGTAAGCTCACAGCACTGTTCCCCCCCTCCCCTCCCCTGGAAGCCCCGTGGGGCCTGGGGAGTTGGCGGGATGTGATTGTGAATGTCGTTGCTGCTTGACCCCTTGTCTGGGGGATTGGGTAGGAATCGTCTTCACTCCTAACCCCTCCCCCCCAATCTTCCGCGGCAGGGAACGTGGGTTCCTCGCTCCCACAGGGAGAGATCAAGGGACTTCGGAAAGGTGTGAAAATAGATAAGTCCCCTGGGCCAGATGGGATTTATTCTAGGATTCTCTAGGAAACCAGGGAGGAGTTTGCAGAGCCTTTGGCTTTGATCTTTGTCATCATTGTCTACAGGAATAGTGCCAGAGACTGGAGGATAGCAAATGTTGTCCCTTTGTTCAAGAAATGGAGATAACCCTGGTAATTACAGACTGGGGTGAGCCTTCCTTCAGTTGTGGGTAAAGTGTTGGAAAGGATTATAATCATCTAGAAAGGAATACGTTGATTGGGGGTAGTCCACACGGTTTTGTGAAGGGTAGGTTGTGCCTCACGGACCTTATTGAGTCCTTTGAGAAAGGTGACCAAACAGCTGGATATGGGGACAGCGGCTGATGTGGAGTTTCGGAGCTACAAGGTCATGCTGCAACTGGACAAAACTCTGGAGCGGCCGCACTCGGAGTATCGTGTATAGTTCTGGTCACCGCGTTACAGGAAGGACCTGGAAGCTTTGGAATGGGTGCAGAGGTGATTCACCAGGATGTTGCCTGGTACGGTGGGAAGGTCTGAGGAGGAAAGGCTGAGAGACTTGAAGCTGTTTTTGTTAGAGAGAAGGTGGGTCAGGGTGACTTAATAGAGACTTACAAGATAATCAGAGGGTTAGATCGAGTGGACAAGGGAGCGCGTTTCTGCTCAGATGGTGATGGCTAGCACGAGGAGGCATAGCTTTAAATTGAGCAGTGATAGATGTAGTAGGGGTGTGGAATGCATTGCCTGCAACAGTGCTAGACCCGCCAACTTTAAGGGCATTTAACTGGTCATTGGATAGACAACTGGACGAGAATGGAATAGTGTAGGTTAGATGGGCTTCAGGTCTGTTCCACAGGTCAGGGCAACATCGAGGGCTCAAGGGCCTGGACAGCGCTGGAATGTTCTGTGTTGGAGGATAGCAGTGGAATTAATGCAGTGAAGGTGGTGGGGAGGTGGGTGTTGAAGGGTGTAGGGGGAGGAGCTGATGGCCTCGCGGGATCAGCTGTTACTCCAGAGAGTTCCAGCTTCTCATCTCAGCAACGGCAGGTGTGGATTCCGTCAATCAGCTGGTCCGGCCGGAATCGGTGCACGTTCCCCCCCTCCCCGGCTATTCTCACCATCTATTACTGATATCAAGACTGAGGGGATGGCAGTGTTACCCGGGGAGGGATGGCCAGAGACCCAGGGAACAATCCCACCCACAGCATGCCATGAAAGAATTGTCGATGATTGGAAAAACCCACCTGGCTCACTGAGGGCCTCGCCATCCTGACCTGGCCTGGCCTGGCCTCCACGTGACTCCAGACCCACAGCAATGGGGCTTTTTCTTCACCATACAGCATCCCGATAGTGTGGAAGGAGGCCGTTCAGCACATCGGGACCACGTCAACCCTCCGAAAAGCATCCCACACAGACCCATCCCCTCCCCACCCACCCTGTCCCAATAACCCTACATTTCTCACAGCCGATCCCACCCTAACCTGCACATCCCTGGGCACTACGGGACAATTTAGCATGGCCAATCCCACCCTAACCTGCACATCCCTGGGCACTACGGGGACAATTTAGCACGGCCAATCCACCATAACCTGCCCATCCCTGGGCACTACGGGGCAATTTAGCACGGCCAATCCCACCCTAACCTGCACATCCCTGGGCACGACGGGACAATTTAGCATGGCCAATCCCACCCTAACCTGCACATCCCTGGGCACTACGGGGACAATTTAGCATGGCCAATCCCACCCTAACCTGCACATCCCTGGGCACTACGGGGGCAATTTAGCACGGCCAATCCCACCCTAACCTGCACATCCCTGGGTTGTGGGAGGAAGGTGGAGCACCCACAAATGTGCAAACTCCACCCAGGCAGACGGTCACACAGCACTGAAACAGACCCTTCAGCCCATCCAGTCCGTGCCGACCCTAATCCCAAACTAAACTAGTCCCACACCTACCCCTGCTCCTAGCCCATATCCCTTTCCCTCTCTGTGTCCTTATCCAAACGCCTTTTAAACATTGGCACTGCACCCACACCCCCCACTTCCTCAGGAAGTTCATTCCACGCACGAACCACGCTCTGCGTGTAAAGATTGCCTGTTAGGTCGTCTTTAAATCTGTCTCTTCTCACCAGCTTTGAGTTTCCTCCATCCTGGGGAAGAGGATAACCACCATCAACTCTGTCCGTACCCGGCATTATTTGATAAACATCTCTACGGTCACCCCTCCAGTTCCTACACTCCAGTGGAAATGGTCCCGGCTTCTCTTTCTAACTCGAACCCTCTGTTCCTGCCTGAGGGTGGAATCGAACCGGGACCCCTGGCGCTGTGAGGCAGCAGTGCTCACCGCTGAGCCACTGTGCCCCACTCAATTCGGTCTGGGTAAACGTGTGAGCTGATGGGTGTAGGCAAGGAAAGGTCACACGTGATGGACCAGAGCACCATGGGATGCAGCAGTGTGCGTTGCCGCCAGTCCCTTCAGGGAGTGGGACAGGGGGGAATACAGTGATTCGGAACGGGAATGGGACCCTCGCCTTTACTCGTCAATGTGTCGGGACGAAGAGCAGAGAGGCCAGCACTGGGACTGTGTAAACCTTCAGTCAGGGCATACTGTGAGAGTATTGTGTGCAGTTCTGGGGTGAGGGGGGGGGGTGCGGTGTGTGACAGAGGGCGTGCAGGGGGAGATTTACCAGAACATGACCCACTTGGGGGTTGGAGCGAGATTGGACAGACTGGGGATGTTTTCCCTGGAGCACAGGAGACTGAGAGAGGGGGATGTGACAGAAAACTGAGAGGGTCATCGGTAGGGGAGACGGAAAGGAACCTGTCCCCCGCTCCCCCCGAATGGGGACCAAGGTTAGGATAATGGGGTGGGTGTTTCTGACCAGTACAGAGCCGATGGGCCAAAGGGCCTTTCCCTCCTGTGCTGTGGGCCCTGCTGACTGACACTCTCTCTCTCTCTCCCTGTTACAGAGTAAGGATGGGAAGAGTCCGTTGCACATGGCCGCGATTCACGGCAGGTTTACACGCTCTCAGATCCTCATCCAGAACGGTAGGTGGGATCTCCCCCTGACCCAGGGGGAACCCGGCCACTTCACTCAGGCAACGGGGACTGATTCACCCCGTGCTGGGTATTCTGGGGGGCAGTTCGGTGAGGGGGGTGGGGAGGGGGTGTGACTGATTAACCCCGTGTTGTGTATTCTGGGGGACAGTTCGGTGAGGGGGGTGGGGAGGGGGTGTGACTGATTAACCCCGTGTTGGGTATTCTGGGGGACAGTTCGGTGAGGGGGAGGGGGATGGGGTGACTGATTAACCCCGTGTTGTGTATTCTGGGGGACAGTTCGGTGAGGGGGGGGGGATGGGGTGACTGATTAACCCCGTGTTGTGTATTCTGGGGGACAGTTCAGTGAGGGGGGGGGATGGGGTGACTGATTAACCCCGTGTTGTGTATTCTGGGGGACAGTTCGGTGAGGGGGAGGGGGATGGGGTGACTGATTAACCCCGTGTTGTGTATTCCGGAGAAGAGTGAGTGATTTCCCTCCCTGCCACAGTGTTGCTGACATCGAGTGAGTTGATCGTCCTGTGTAAATAATGACCTTGACCTTTGATCCTTCACTTCCGGATCCTGGGGGTGGTTTTAGTCCGAAGGAGCTGGGGTTGGAGTCGCAGGAGAGGGGAACGCCTCCATCCGGGAGTCGGGGGATTCCGCCTGGGGGTGTCTGTCTGCCTCTGTAACTGGTCGGGGCTGAAATGCTGTATGTGTTTGAGACGGGAATGGTGCTGGGTGTCTGTGGATGTCTCATGTGTTCCTGTGTTGTTCTCAGGTGGAGAGATAGACTGTGCAGATATATATGGCAATACTCCTCTACATGTAGCTGCTAGGTACGGTCACGAGTTACTGATCAGTACCTTAATGACCAACGGTGCTGACACCGCACGGTGAGTAACAGGGTCCACTCCGTATCCCCCCACCTCCCTGTCAGTGCCTACCCTGTCACCCCTGACCCCTCACTCTGTCTCTGTCCCTCCTGTCAGTGCCTACCCTGTCACCCCTGACCCCTCACTCTGTCTCTGTCCCTCCTGTCAGTGCCTACCCTGTCTCCCCTGACCCCTCACTCTGTCTCTGTCCCTCCTGTCAGTGCCTACCCTGTCTCCCCTGTCCCCCCACTCTGTCTCTGTCCCTCCTGTCAGTACCTACCCTGTCTCCCCTGTCCCCTCACTCTGTCTCTGTCCCTCCTGTCAGTACCTACCCTGTCTCCCCTGTCCCCTCACTCTGTCTCTGTCCCTCCTGTCAGTACCTACCCTGTCTCCCCTGTCCCCTCACTCTGTCTCTGTCCCTCCTGTCAGTGCCTACCCTGTCTCCCCTGTCCCCCCACTCTGTCTCTGTCCCTCCTGTCAGTGCCTACCCTGTCTCCCCTGTCCCCCCACTCTGTCTCTGTCTCTGTCCCTCCTGTCAGTGCCTACCCTGTCTCCCCTGTCCCCTCACTCTGTCTCTGTCCCTCCTGTCAGTGCCTACCCTGTCTCCCCTGTCCCCCCACCCTGTCTCTGTCCCTCCTGTCAGTGCCTACCCTGTCTCCCCTGACCCCTCACTCTGTCTCTGTCCCTCCCGCCAGTGCCTACCCTGTCTCCCCTGTCCCCCCACTCTGTCCCTGTCCCTCCCGTCAGTGCCTACCCTGTCTCCCCTGTCCCCTCACTCTGTCCCCGTCCCTCCTGTCAGTGCCTACCCTGTCTCCCCTGTCCCCTCACTCTGTCCCCGTCCCTCCTGTCAGTGCCTACCCTGTCTCCCCTGTCCCCTCACTCTGTCTCTGTCCCTCCTGTCAGTGCCTGAGTTCAGTACCCACCTCCGAAGCTCGGTGTTGTGACTGGTTTGGTGAGGTCTGTCGTGCAGGAACAGGCCCTTCGGCCCACCGGCTCCGTGATGGACACCACCTCACTGCCCTAACCCCTGGTTCCCAGCTCTTTGCCCCATTGCGTTGGCACTGCGAGTGCCCGTCTAAACCCATCCTCCATGTTCTGATGGGGGTTCCTCCCTGTCCTACCCCCTCGGGCAGTGAGTTTCGGATACCCCACCCCACACCACTCTGGGTGTAAAACAAATCATCACACATCCCACCCCTCCCCCAAACTTTGTGCCCCTCACCTTCAATCTGCACCCCTTCCCCCAGTCACTGCTCCCCCCACTCCCCACCAATTCGAGGGGGGGGAAGATTCCTTCCAGTCTCCCCTATTGATGACTCTCATGGTATGACACGTCTCTGTCACAGCCCCCTCTCTCTGTCTCCTCTGCTCTGACAGTTTGTCCAATCTCATTCTGCCACCAAAACCCTCCAACCATCCCCCGTGTAATGTCCTGGTAAATCTGTCACATCCCTCCAGTTCTCGGTGAGTTCAACCCTGAGCCGTGTATTTGTCTGGTGGCTTCAGTCCCTGGCTCATTGGCGACGGGAGCAGTGGTGTGTGTGTGTGTGTGTGTGTGTGTGTGTGTGTGTTCTGATCTGTGGGCACCTGACACATTGTGAACGTCAGTCTCTCTCTCTCTCTGTCTGTTTTTAAACCCTCTTTATTTTTCCTTCCAGGCGTGGGATCCACGGCATGTTTCCTCTGCACCTGGCTGTACTTTACGGGTTTTCGGACTGCTGTCGCAAGTTACTCTCATCAGGCACGTCCCCTCACACTACCCCGCCACCCCCACCCTCCCTCCCTCTCCCTCTCCCCCCCCCCCCCCCCCCCCCCGCTCGCTCCAGCCAGCACCATCTCATCCACTTTCACATGGCTTTGTTTTAATTCATTCAGAGGTCAGCACTGTTGCCTCACGGCGTCAGGGACCTGGGTTTGATCCCACCCTCAAGTGACTGTCTGTGTGGGGTTTACACATTTCCCCCAACCCTTGTCTGCGAGGGTTTCCTCCGGGTGCACCGGTTTCTTCCCACAATGTGCAGGTTAGGGTGGGATTGGCCGTGCTAAATTGTCCCCGTAGTGCCCAGGGATGTGCAGGTTAGGGTGGGATTGGCTGTGCTAAATTGTCCCATAGTGCCCAGGGATGTGCAGGTTAGGGTGGGATTGGCCGTGCTAAATTGTCCCGTAGTGCCCAGGGATGTGCAGGTTAGGGTTGGATTGGCCGTGCTAGATTGTCCCGTAGTATCTAGGGATGTGCAGGTTAGGGTGGGATTGGCCGTGCTAAATTGTCCCCATAGTGCCCAGGGATGTGCAGGTTAGGGTGGGATTGGTCAGGGGTAAGTGCCAAGTAATCGGTTTGGGGAATGGGTCGGGGTGGGATAGTTTTCGGAGGGTCGGTGTGGAGTTGTTGGGCCGTAGGGCCTGTTCCTGCACTGTAGGGATTGTATTCTGTGATGATTCAGTCACGGGGTGATGGCAAGGTTGGTGTTCGTTGCCACCCGAGAGGGATAGTTCTGAGTGAACCGGAACGTTGTGGGTCTGGAGTCATGTGTAGGCCAGGCCAGGCCCGCAGTTACCCTCCCGAAAGGAGATGAGTGAACTGGGTGGGTTTATTCCCCCAGCCCTAACAACAGATTTATGGTCATCGCTAGACTCTTAATTCTGGAATTTCAAACAAAAGACGATTGTGTTTGAAGTCCTCCAGCTGCCTGCCGTGATGGGATTGGAGCCTGGGTCCCCGGTGAAATAACTCCACTGAGGCCGGTATGCCATCACCGTTGGGCGGCAGTGCTCCCTCACCCCTTCCCCCACTCCGTCCCATCCCTCCTCTTTGGATGAGGGATGTAGGGGTTTCGGAGGGGGGGGGCCATCGGTCGGTGGGTCAGTCAGCACTGGATGGCAACGAGGGTGACGGGGTGGGGGTGTGTCACCAGGATTGACAGGGAGGGCTGTCACTGCCCCTGGGGACTCTGGGTAATTGGGCCTGCCATTCTCCAGCTGTCAGACTGTGTGTTTCTCCGAGCGGGTGGTGGTGAAGGAGTGGGTAACTTGGGGAGCTCTCTCTGCCCGGCGGTGCGCACTCTGCCTCTCTCTGCTGCTGCTGACTGTCAGTCTGTCTTGTCTCAGTGTGAGCCTTCGGCCTAATTCAACTTTCTCTTCCTGTTGGCCGTTTCCAGGTCAAATGTACAGCATTGTGTCATCGTTCAGTAACGTGCACGTCCTGTCTGCAGGCTTTGACATAAACACCCCCGATGACCTCGGAAGGACCTGCCTTCATGCTGCTGCTTCAGGAGGGTGAGTGACACTCCGCAACCCCCTTGGTAGGCGTGCTGTCTACGCCCCCCCCGCCTCTCGCCCCCCTCCCCCCCCCCGCGCCTGCCCCTCTCTCCCCTCCCCCACCACCTCCCCCTCTCCCCTCTTCCCCCCCCACCCCCATCTCTGTCCCCCTGCCCCTCCCTCTCTCTCCCCACCCCCCTTGCTCTCTCTCTCCCCCCCCCCCACCCCTCTCTCACCCTCTCCCCCACCCCCTCCCTCTCTCTCCCCCGCCCCCACCCCCCCCTCTCTCTCCTCCCCCTCCCTCCCCCCTTTTTCTCTCCCCCCCCTCCCCCCTTTCACTCTCTCTCCCCCCTCCCCCCTTTCACACTCTCCCCCCCCCTCCCTCCCACTCTTTCATTCTCTCCCCCCCCTTTCTCTCTCTCTCTCCCCCCCGACCCTTCACCTATTCTGTCCCTTTTTCCGCTACCCTCCTGCTCTCTCCCTCCCCCCTGCTCTCTGTCTCCGTCTTCCCCCCTCTGTCCCCCTTCAGCCCCCACCCTCCCTCCCCCTGTTAATGCTCCCTGCCCCTCAGCTCCCTTGTGACGTGCGGACCCTGCCACTGTATTTGGAGCCACGTTTTACTCTGGACCCCCTCCCCCCTGCCCCCAATGGTCTCTCCCCCCTCCCGCCCCCAGTCTCTCAGATGTTGTCCCTTGGCTCTTGCAGGAACGTTGAATGTTTAAAGTTGCTGCTGAGCAGTGGGGTGGACCTCAGGAAGGAAGATACGTTTGGAAGGTGAGTGCAGCCCTGGGAGGAGGGGGAGTGTCTGGAGGTGTGTCTGGGTGTGTGTGTGTGTGTGTGTGTGTGTGTGTGTGTGTGTGTCTGGGTGAGTGAGTCTGTGAGCGTGTGTCTGGGTGATTGAGTCTGTGAGCGTGTGTCTGGGTGAGTGAGTCTGTGTGCGTGTGTCTGGGTGAGTGAGTCTGTGTGCGTGTGTCTGGGTGAGTGAGTCTGTGTGCGTGTGTCTGGGTGAGTGAGTCTGTGAGCATGTGTCTGGGTGAGTGAGTCTGTGTGTATGTCTGGGTGAGTGAGTCTGTGAGCGTGTGTCTGTGAGCGTGTGTCTGTGAGCGTGTGTCTGTGAGCGTGTGTCTGTGAGCGTGTGTCTGTGAGCGTGTGTCTGTGAGCGTGTGTCTGTGAGCGTGTGTCTGTGAGCGTGTGTCTGTGAGCGTGTGTCTGTGAGCGTGTGTCTGTGAGCGTGTGTCTGTGAGCGTGTGTCTGTGAGCGTGTGTCTGTGAGCGTGTGTCTGTGAGCGTGTGTCTGTGAGCGTGTGTCTGTGAGCGTGTGTCTGTGAGCGTGTGTCTGTGAGCGTGTGTCTGTGAGCGTGTGTCTGTGAGCGTGTGTCTGTGAGCGTGTGTCTGTGAGCGTGTGTCTGTGAGCGTGTGTCTGTGAGCGTGTGTCTGTGAGCGTGTGTCTGTGAGCGTGTGTCTGTGAGCGTGTGTCTGTGAGCGTGTGTCTGTGAGCGTGTGTCTGTGAGCGTGTGTCTGTGAGCGTGTGTCTGTGAGCGTGTGTCTGTGAGCGTGTGTCTGTGAGCGTGTGTCTGTGAGCGTGTGTCTGTGAGCGTGTGTCTGTGAGCGTGTGTCTGTGAGCGTGTGTCTGTGAGCGTGTGTCTGTGAGGGTGTGTCTGTGAGCGTGTGTCTGTGAGCGTGTGTCTGTGAGCGTGTGTCTGTGTGCGTGTGTCTGTGAGCGTGTGTCTGTGAGCGTGTGTCTGTGAGCGTGTGTCTGTGAGCGTGTGTCTGTGAGCGTGTGTCTGTGAGCGTGTGTCTGTGAGCGTGTGTCTGTGAGCGTGTGTCTGTGAGCGTGTGTCTGTGAGCGTGTGTCTGTGAGCGTGTGTCTGTGAGCGTGTGTCTGTGAGCGTGTGTCTGTGAGCGTGTGTCTGTGAGCGTGTGTCTGTGAGCGTGTGTCTGTGAGCGTGTGTCTGTGAGCGTGTGTCTGTGAGCGTGTGTCTGTGAGCGTGTGTCTGTGAGCGTGTGTCTGTGAGCGTGTGTCTGTGAGCGTGTGTCTGTGAGCGTGTGTCTGTGAGCGTGTGTCTGTGAGCGTGTGTCTGTGAGCGTGTGTCTGTGAGCGTGTGTCTGTGAGCGTGTGTCTGTGAGCGTGTGTCTGTGAGCGTGTGTCTGTGAGCGTGTGTCTGTGAGCGTGTGTCTGTGAGCGTGTGTCTGTGAGCGTGTGTCTGTGAGCGTGTGTCTGTGAGCGTGTGTCTGTGAGCGTGTGTCTGTGAGCGTGTGTCTGTGAGCGTGTGTCTGTGAGCGTGTGTCTGTGAGCGTGTGTCTGTGAGCGTGTGTCTGTGAGCGTGTGTCTGTGAGCGTGTGTCTGTGAGCGTGTGTCTGTGAGCGTGTGTCTGTGAGCGTGTGTCTGTGAGCGTGTGTCTGTGAGCGTGTGTCTGGGTGCGTGAGTCTGGGTGCGTGAGTCTGGGTGCGTGAGTCTGGGTGAGTGAGTCTGTGTGCGTGTGTCTGGGTGAGTGAGTCTGTGTGTATGTCTGGGTGAGTGAGTCTGTGTGCGTGTGTCTGGGTGAGTGAGTCTGTGTGCGTGTGTCTGGGTGAGTGAGTCTGTGTGCGTGTGTCTGGGTGAGTGAGTCTGTGTGCGTGTGTCTGGGTGAGTGAGTCTGTGTGCGTGTGTCTGGGTGAGTGAGTCTGTGAGCGTGTGTCTGGGTGAGTGTGTGTGTGTCTGGGCTGTGTGTATGTCTGGGTGAGTGTGTGTGTGTTTGGGGGAGGGGTGTGTGTGTGTGGGGGGGGGGGGGGGGGGGGGGGGATATATATATGTGTGTGTGTGTAAGAGCTGCTCCCTGACCACCTTCTCTCTTGCCTCCCTCCTGGCCCTGCAGGTCTGCCTTGCACTATGCAGCTGCCAGTGGCAGTTACCAGTGTACGGTTACATTAATAACCGCCGGTGCCAGTATTGCCAGAACAGACAGCAGGGGCTGTACTCCTCTGCACTACGCTGCTGCTGCTTCTGAGGCCTACAGAAGGTAAGAGGGAACACTGACACCGGCCTGGGCTCTGCTCTCCCCGGGACCCCGATCAGGGAGGGAGGTCTGGAGCTGTCCACCTCAGCCTCACTGCCCAGTCTCACCCCCCTCCCCCCTCCCCCCTCGGTGGGTTCCACACTCGACATATAAAATCCCTCCGACCCTGCTGACCTTAGTCCCGCGTGTACGGAGGGGTGATCTAAAACCAGGGGCATGGTTTGAAAAGGGGTTGTTTTCCGTTCTTCCCCAGGGTATGAGGGGGTCACTGGCTCGGCCAGCATTTATTGTCCATCCTTAATTCCCCAGAGAGTATTTCAGAGTTAGCTATAGGTGTGGAGTCACGTGTAGGCCAGGCCAGGTAAGGAGGGCGATTTACATCTCTGAAGGACATGAGTGAACCTGTTGGGGTTTCCCCTGAATATTGGCAGTGGATTCGCTGTCATCGTTAAGACTCTGCATTCCAGATATTTATGGAATTGAAATTCCACCATCTGGCCTGTCGAAGCCGGGTCACCGGAACATTACCCGGGTCTCTGGGTTAGCAGTCTAGTGTGGTGGGAGCAGAGGGAGGCTGGGGCGTGTAGGTGCACAAATTAGGACAGGGGGAGAGAGGGAGCAATCGGCAAAGCACACAGTGCCCTGGGGTCACTGGGGACAAGAGCGAGCTGAGGCGGGAGTGTTAGGTACAGACATTATTGGGAAGGTGTGAAGGGGTGGGAGCAAGTGCTTAGGAGCGATTTACAAGATGGGATGAGAAGCATCAACAGGGTGGGGGGGCTGAGAGGGAGGGAGGGAGGGAGGGGGAGAGATCTGATCGAGGTTTTAAAAATCACAAATGGGGACTGGACAGAGCAGAGGGAGGGAGGGAGGGAGGGAAGCTGTTCCTGCTCGGAATAGGAACGAGCACGAAAGGGGGACATGTCGGTTGGAAGCGAGGGGTGGAGGGAACAGAACCTGTCTCAGCCAGCCAGGGGTTCGGATCCGTAATGTACTGCCTGGGAATGTGGGGAGGGGGTGATGTCAGGTTCAGTGGAGGTGTTTCAGAGAGACACAGGATAGTTATTGGGGAGAAACGGGCTGCAGGGATATTGGGAAAAGTCGCAGGAAGTTGACAATGGTGCTCGTTGGGCGAGAGAGTACAGGTAGATGGGCTGAGCAGCCTCATGCACTGTAACCATCCAGTAGGGGCATTCAAGCAAGTGGGATAGAGTTCCTTAAAGCGACCAAGGAAAGTTATTTTGATGGGGTTGATGGAGAGAAGATAGTCCCACTTGGGTCTGGACGGTCTCTGTATGGGACGTGGTGCCGATAAATCCCGGTGTGTTGAATTCAGGAACAGTGTCTGCTCCCAGAGATGGAGCTCTCAAAGAGGGTCTGTCACCCTGGCGTCGGGTAGGACCATGTGTCACCACTTTCCGATTGTGGGAATGGGAGGTAGGGGGAAGGAAATGGACCGTCTTTCCCAGGATGAGTCTACACGTGATTCCAGACAGCTGACCCACACGCTCCCCTCCCCCCAGTCCAGCAACGCTGTCTCTCTGTCTCTCTCTGTCCATGTGTATGTGTGTCTTTGTCTCTCTCCGTATCTCTGTCCATGTGTATGTGTGTCTCTGTCTCTCTCTGTATCTCTGTCCATGTGTATGTGTGTCTCTGTCCATGTGTATGTGTGTCTCTGTCTCTCTCTGTATCTCTGTCCATGTGTATGTGTGTCTCTGTCCATGTGTATGTGTGTCTCTGTCTCAGTTTGAGTGTCTTTCTGTCTCTCGCTATCTCATACTCTGTGTGTTTGTCTCTGACTCAGTTTGTGAGTGTGTCTTTCTGTCTCTTTGTCTGTGTCTCTCTCTCCCACTCTCTCTCTCTCTCCCCCTCTCTCTGTGTGTGTCTCTCTCCCGCTCTCTCTCTGCCTTTATTCCTCTGTGTCTCTCTCCCTGTCTCAATTTGTGAGTGTGTGTCTTTTTCTGTCTGGCGTGATCTCTCTGTCTCTCTCTCTCTCTGTCTCTCTCTCTCTGGCTTTCTGTGTGTGTGTCTCTGTCTCTCTCCCTTTGTCGGTCTGCCTCACTCTCTCTCTCCCTCTCTCGGTCTTGGTCTCTCTGTGCCTCTTCTCCACCCCCACCCCACTGACCTGTGTCGGTCACCCTCTCACCCCTTTCCCACTCTTCCCACCCCCCCCACTGTCCCTCTCTCACTGCTCTCCCGCCACCCCCTCACACTGACCTGTGTCTGTCCCCCTCTCCCACCTCCGCCCACACTGACCTGTGTCTGTCCCCCTCTCCCACCTCCCCCCACACTGACCTGTGTCTGTCCCCCTCTCCCACCACCGCCACACTGACCTGTGTCTGTCCCCCCTCCCACCACCGCCACACTGACCTGTGTCTGTCCCCCTCTCCCACCTCCCCCCACACTGACCTGTGTCTGTCCCCCTCTCCCACCACCGCCACACTGACCTGTGTCTGTCCCCCTCTCCCACCACCCCCCACACTGACCTGTGTCTGTCCCCCTCTCCCACCTCCCCCACACTGACCTGTGTCTGTCCCCCTCTCCCACCTCCCCCCACACTGACCTGTGTCTGTCCCCCTCTTCCACCACCCCCCACACTGACCTGTGTCTGTCCCCCTCTTCCCC
>NW_026867594.1:206355-233855 GCF_020745735.1 Hemiscyllium ocellatum | reverse complement strand
AGTAAGGCTCCCTCTACACGTCCCCCACTCCCAGGGACAGGGGGTTAGAGACAGAGTAAGGCTCCCTCTACACTGCTCCAACTGAAGGACATGTAGATCTCCCCCCTCTCTCTCTCCACGTAACTCTCGCTCTCTCTCTTCGTGAGTCGCTGACTTACCCCCTGGACGAGAGAGCGTGTCTTTACCGTTCCTGTGCGATTGGATGTGCCTCTGTACCCCCGCACACCTCTCTCTCTCTCTCTCTCTCTCCCTCTCACCCTCAGAGCAGACGGAAACTCTCCCCCCAGCGACACAGCCACCTTCTCTCTCTGAGTACGGCGCTGTGTGCGTGTGGCCGGAAATCCCCCAGACCTGAGGAGAGGCAGCGCACGCTTGAAAAAACAGTCAGAGAGAGAGAGAGAGAGGTCTCACACACTCACACAACCCCACATCCAGCCCACCATCCCTCCCCCTCCAGCCCCCTACACACCCCCCTCCCTATCTCTGTGTGTGTCACCCCCTCCGACCCCCTACACCCCCTCCCTATCTCTGTGTGTGTCACTCCCTCCAGCCCCCTACACCCCCTCCTATCTCTGTGTGTGTCACCCCCTCCAGCCCCCTACACCCCTCCCTATCTCTGTGTGTGTCACCCCCTACACCCCCTCCCTATCTCTGTGTGTGTCACCCCCTACACCCCCCCCTATCTCTGTGTGTGTCACTCCCTCCAGCCCCCTACACCCCCCCCCTATCTCTGTGTGTGTCACCCCCTCCAGCCCCCCTACACCCCCTCCCTATCTCTGTGTGTGTCACCCCCTCCAGCCCCCTACACCCCCTCCCTATCTCTGTGTGTGTCACCCCCTCCAGCCCCCTACACACCCCCTCCCTATCTCTGTGTGTGTCACCCCCTCCAGCCCCCTACACCCCCATCCTATCTCTGTGTGTGTCACCCCCTCCAGCCCCCTACACCCCCTCCCTATCTCTGTGTGTGTCACCCCTACACCCCCTCCCTATCTCTGTGTGTGTCACCCCCTCCAGCCCCTACACCCCCTCCCTATCTCTGTGTGTGTCACCCCCTCCAGCCCCCTGCACCCCCTTCCTATCTCTGTGTGTGTCACAGAACTCTGTGGAAGCAGACCATTCGGCCCATCATATCCACACTGACTCTCCGAAGAGCATCTCACCCAGACCCTTTTCTCCCCAACCTCCCGCCATTGCTGTAACTCTGCACTTACCACGGCCAATCCCACCCTAACCCGCACATCCCTGGGCACTACGGGGACAATTTAGCATGGCCAATCCCACCCTCACCCGCACATCCCTGGGCACTACGGGACAATTTAGCACGGCCAATCCCACCCTAACCCGCACATCCCTGGGCACTACGGGACAATTTAGCACGGCCAATCCCACCCTAACCTGCACATCCCTGGGCACTACGGGGACAATTTAGCACGGCCAATCCCACCCTAACCTGCACATCCCTGGGCACTACGGGGACAATTTAGCACGGCCAATCCCACCCTAACCTGCACATCCCTGGGCACTACGGGACAATTTAGCACGGCCAATCCACCCTAACCTGCACATCCCTGGGCACTACGGGGACAATTTAGCACGGCCAATCCCACCCTAACCTGTACATCCCTGGGTACTACGGGACAATTTAGCACGGCCAATCGCACCCTAACCTGTACATCCCTGGGCACTACGGGGACAATTTAGCACGGCCAATCCCACCCTAACCTGTACATCCCTGGGCACTACGGGGACAATTTAGCACGGCCAATCCCACCCTAACCCGCACATCCCTGGGCACTACGGGGACAATTTAGCACGGCCAATCCCACCCTAACCTGCACATCCCTGGGCACTACGGGACAATTTAGCACGGCCAATCCCACCCTAACCTGCACATCCCTGGGCACTACGGGGACAATTTAGCATGGCCAATCCCACCCTAACCTGCACATCCCTGGGCACTACGGGACAATTTAGCACGGCCAATCCCACCCTAACCTGCACATCCCTGGGCACTACGGGACAATTTAGCACGGCCAATCCCACCCTAACCTGCACATCCCTGGGCACTACGGGGACAATTTAGCACGGCCAATCCCACCCTAACCTGCACATCCCTGGGCACTACGGGACAATTTAGCACGGCCAATCCACCCTAACCTGCACATCCCTGGGCACTACGGGGACAATTTAGCACGGCCAATCCCACCCTAACCTGTACATCCCTGGGTACTACGGGACAATTTAGCACGGCCAATCGCACCCTAACCTGTACATCCCTGGGCACTACGGGACAATTTAGCACGGCCAATCCCACCCTAACCTGTACATCCCTGGGCACTACGGGGACAATTTAGCACGGCCAATCCCACCCTAACCCGCACATCCCTGGGCACTACGGGGACAATTTAGCACGGCCAATCCCACCCTAACCTGCACATCCCTGGGCACTACGGGGACAATTTAGCACGGCCAATCCCACCCTAACCTGCACATCCCTGGGCACTACGGGGACAATTTAGCACGGCCAATCCCACCCTAACCTGCACATCCCTGGGCACTACGGGGACAATTTAGCATGGCCAATCCCACCCTAACCCGCACATCCCTGGGCACTACGGGACAATTTAGCACGGCCAATCCCACCCTAACCTGCACATCCCTGGGCACTACGGGGACAACTTAGCACGGCCAATCCCACCCTAACCTGCACATCCCTGGGCACTACGGGACAATTTAGCACGGCCAATCCCACCCTAACCTGCACATCCCTGGGCACTACGGGACAATTTAGCACGGCCAATCCACCCTAACCTGCACATCCCTGGGCACTACGGGGACAATTTAGCACGGCCAATCCCACCCTAACCTGCACATCCCTGGGCACTACGGGGACAATTTAGCATGGCCAATCCCACCCTAACCCGCACATCCCTGGGCACTACGGGACAATTTAGCACGGCCAATCCCACCCTAACCTGCACATCCCTGGGCACTACGGGGACAACTTAGCACGGCCAATCCCACCCTAACCTGCACATCCCTGGGCACTACGGGACAATTTAGCACGGCCAATCCCACCCTAACCTGCACATCCCTGGGCACTACGGGACAATTTAGCACGGCCAATCCACCCTAACCTGCACATCCCTGGGCACTACGGGGACAATTTAGCACGGCCAATCCCACCCTAACCTGTACATCCCTGGGTACTACGGGACAATTTAGCACGGCCAATCGCACCCTAACCTGTACATCCCTGGGCACTACGGGACAATTTAGCACGGCCAATCCCACCCTAACCTGTACATCCCTGGGCACTACGGGGACAATTTAGCACGGCCAATCCCACCCTAACCCGCACATCCCTGGGCACTACGGGGACAATTTAGCACGGCCAATCCCACCCTAACCTGCACATCCCTGGGCACTACGGGACAATTTAGCACGGCCAATCCCACCCTAACCTGCACATCCCTGGGCACTACGGGACAATTTAGCACGGCCAATCCCACCCTAACCTGTACATCTCTGGGCACTACGGGACAATTTAGCACGGCCAATCCCACCCTAACCTGCACATCCCTGGGCACTACGGGGACAATTTAGCACGGCCAATCCCACCCTAACCTGCACAGCCCTGGGCACTACAGGGACAATTTAGCACGGCCATCCACCCTAACCTGCACATCCCTGGGCACTACGGGGACAATTTAGCACGGCCAATCCCACCCTAACCTGCACATCCCTGGGCACTACGGGGACAATTTAGCACGGCCAATCCCACCCTAACCTGCACATCCCTGGGCACTACGGGGACAATTTAGCACGGCCAATCCCACCCTAACCCGCACATCCCTGGGCACTACGGGACAATTTAGCACGGCCAATCCCACCCTAACCTGCACATCCCTGGGCATTACGGGACAATTTAGCACGGCCAATCCCACCCTAACCTGCACATCCCTGGGCACTACAGGACAATTTAGCACGGCCAATCCCACCCTAACCTGTACATCTCTGGGCACTACGGGACAATTTAGCACGGCCAATCCCACCCTAACCTGTACATCCCTGGGCACTACGGGGACAATTTAGCACGGCCAATCCCACCCTAACCTGCACAGCCCTGGGCACTACAGGGACAATTTAGCACGGCCAATCCCACCCTAACCTGCACACCCCTGGGCACTATGGGGACAATTTAGCACGGCCAATCCCACCCTAACCTGCACAGCCCTGGGCACTACGGGACAATTTAGCACGGCCAATCCCACCCTAACCCGCACATCCCTGGGCACTACGGGTACAATTTAGCACGGCCAATCCCACCCTAACCGCACATCCCTGGGCACTACGGGACAATTTAGCACGGCCAATCCCACCCTAACCTGTACATCCCTGGGCACTACGGGACAATTTAGCACGGCCAATCCCACCCTAACCTGCACATCCCTGGGCACTACGGGACAATTTAGCACGGCCAATCCCACCCTAACCTGCACATCCCTGGGCACTACGGGACGATTTAGCACGGCCAATCCCACCCTAACCCGTACATCCCTGGGCACTACGGGACAATTTAGCACGGCCAATCCCACCCTAACCTGCACATCCCTGGGCACTACGGGGACAATTTAGCACGGCCAATCCCACCCTAACCTGCACATCCCTGGGCACTACAGGGACAATTTAGCACGGCCAATCCCACCCTAACCTGCACATCCCTGGGCACTACGGGGACAATTTAGCACGGCCAATCCCACCCTAACCTGAACATCCCTGAGCACTACGGGGACAATTTAGCACGGCCAATCCCACCCTAACCTGCACAGCCCTGGGCACTACAGGGACAATTTAGCACGGCCAATCCCACCCTAACCTGCACATCCCTGGGCACTACGGGGACAATTTAGCACGGCCAATCCCACCCTAACCTGCACAGCCCTGGGCACTACGGGACAATATAGCACGGCCAATCCAACCCTAACCTGCACAGCCCTGGGCACTACGGGACAATTTAGCACGGCCAATCCCACCCTAACCTGCACATCCCTGGGCACTACGGGTACAATTTAGCACGGCCAATCCCACACTAACCCGCACATCCCTGGGCACTACGGGACAATTTAGCACGGCCAATCCCACCCTAACCTGCACATCCCTGTGCACTACGGGGACAATTTAGCACGGCCAATCCCACCCTAACCTGTACATCCCTGGGCACTACGGGGACAATTTAGCACGGCCAATCCCACCCGAACCTGCACATCCCTGGGCACTACGGGGACAATTTAGCACGGTCAATCCCACCCTAACCTGCACATCCCTGGGCACTACGGGACAATTTAGCACGGCCAATCCCACCCTAACCCGCACATCCCTGGGCACTACGGGTACAATTTAGCACGGCCAATCCCACACTAACCCGCACATCCCTGGGCACTACGGGACAATTTAGCACGGCCAATCCCACCCTAACCTGCACATCCCTGGGCACTACGGGGACAATTTAGCACGGCCAATCCCACCCTAACCTATACATCCCTGGGCACTACGGGGACAATTTAGCACGGCCAATCCCACCCGAACCTGCACATCCCTGGGCACTACGGGGACAATTTAGCACGGCCAATCCCACCCTAACCTGCACATCCCTGGGCACTACGGGGACAATTTAGCACGGCCAATCCCACCCTAACCTGCACATCCCTGGGCACTACGGGGACAATTTAGCACGGCCAATCCCACCCTAACCTGTACATCCCTGGGCACTACGGGGACAATTTAGCACGGTCAATCCCACCCTAACCTGCACATCCCTGGGCACTACGGGACAATTTAGCACGGCCAATCCCACCCTAACCTGCGCATCCCTGGGCACTACGGGACAATTTAGCACGGCCAATCCCACCCTAACCTGCACAGCCCTGGGCACTACGGGACAATTTAGCACGGCCAATCCCACCCTAACCCGCACATCCCTGGGCACTACGGGTACAATTTAGCACGGCCAATCCCACCCTAACCTGCACATTCCTGGGCACTACGGGGACAATTTAGCATGGCCAATCCCACCCTAACCTGCACATCCCTGGGCATTATGGGGACAATTTAGCACGGCCAATCCCACCCTAACCTGCACATCCCTGGGCACTACGGGGACAATTTAGCACGGCCAATCCCACCCTAACCTGCACATCCCTGGGCACTACGGGACAATTTAGCACGGCCAATCCCACCCTAACCTGCACATCCCTGGGCACTACGGGACAATTTAGCACGGCCAATCCCACCCTAACCTGCACATCCCTGGGCACTACGGGACAATTTAGCACGGCCAATCCCACCCTAACCTGCACATCCTTTGGACTGTGGGAGGAAGCCGGTGCACCCGGAGAAAACCCACGCAGACCCGGTAAAGGGGGGAACCGTGTAAACCCCAGACAGACAGACGGTCACATCTGGAGGATGGGACCGTTTCCTGGTGCCGTGAGGCAGCAGCGCTAGCGGGCTGAGTCACCGTGCCACCCCGCCCAGTCTGATCTACGACAGCCCCCATGGAAATGTCTGTGTGATTTGGAGACAGGGCGTCCTGTGTCGACTGCTGGCTGGTTACCGATGCATTTTTCCTGCCTGCTGACCACCATCGGATTGGTCCCCGTTTGGCAGAGGGGCGTGGCCGCAAGTGGGATTGTCTATCTGCGCGTGCGGTTGCGGAGAGAGTGGGGGGCTTGGGGTCGACATAGCCCTGAAAGCTCTGACCCCTGGGGGCGGACTGTCCCTCCACGTGGAAACAGTCCCTTCGGCCCAAACTGAGCTAGTCCCACACACCTGTCCCTGTTCCTGCTCCCGTATCCCTCCATACCTTTCTCTCTCCATGTCCTTATCTAAGTATCTTTTAAACGTTGTAACTGAACCCACCCCCTCTCCCCCCCGACTTCCTCAGCAAGTTCATTCCACACACGGACCCACCCCCTGGGCTAAAACACCAAATTGCACAGGTTGGTAAGTTTGCAGATGACCCCACAATTGGAGGTGCGGTGGGCAGCGAAGAGGGTCACCTCAGATTACAACAGGATCTGGACCAGATGGGCCGAAGGGCTGAGAAGTGGCAGATGGAGTTTAATTCAGATAAATGTGAGGGGCTGCATTTTGGGAAAGCAAATCTTAGCAGGACTTATACACTTAATGGTAAGGTCCTGGGGGAGTGTTGGTGAACACAGAGACCTTGGAGTGCAGGGTCATAGCTCCTTGAAAGTGGAGTCACAGGTAGATAGGATAGTGAAGGAGGGGTTTGGTATGCTTCCCTTTATTGGTCAGAGTATTGAGTACAGGGGTTGGGGGGGTCATGTTGCGGCTGTACAGGACATTGGTTAGGGGCCCCTGTTGGAATATTGTGTTCAATCCCGGTCTCCCTGCTGCAGGAAGGATGTTGTGGGAGGGTTCGGAAAAGATGGACAAGGATGTTGGAGGGTTTGAGCTACAGGGAGAGGCTGGACAGGCTGGGGCTGTTTTCCCTGGAGCGTCGGAGGCTGAGGGGTGACCTTATAGAGGTTTATAACATCACGAGGGTGGGTGGGGTAAATAGACAAGGTCTTTTCCCCCCTGGGGTGGGGGGAGTCCAGAACTAGAGGGGGGTAGTTTTAAGGTGAGAGGGGGGAAAGGGACCTGAGGGGCAACTTTTTCCCCCAGAGGGTGGTGCGTGGGTGGGAGGAGCTGCCAGAGGAAGGGGTGGGGGCTGGTACAATGACAGCATTTAAAAGGTGGATGGGGGGACAGGAACAGGAAGGGTTTAGAGGGAGATGGGGCCAAGTGCTGGGGGAATGGGGACTGGATTAGGTTAGGGATCTGGATGTAGGATTGCTCTCTGGGCTGGAAGGCTCGTTTTCAGACGTTTCGTCACCATGCTAGGGCAGCATCCTCAGTGTGGCTCTGGATGAACCACTGCCGGTCGAGTCCTGCTTTCTATTTGACTGTTTGGGGGTCTTTGGGTAGGCAGGAAACGCCAGCAGCGCTTCGTCCGGAGCCTCGGTGACCATGCTACCGGGCGTGGTGAAGAAACGTCTGAAAACGAAACCCTCCAGCTCAGCGAGCATACCCCAAATGCAGAAACTCCACCCGAGCTACCAAAAAAAGTCCCCTCAAAACCCGCTCACGTTAGCCCATCATATGTGGGTCAGCATGGACGAGACGGGCCGAAGGGTCCGTTCCCAAGCCAGGCGTGTCTGAGGCTCTCACTATAGCTTCGGTCCCGCCGGCTCCTGCCCTTTAACCCCCTCACCCCGGGGACGTGACCCCCAAACCCCGTCAACAGCCACTTCCAAGACTGGGGTGGGGTGGGCTGGGTCATCTCGGAGTCAAAATGTCAATCGCCCCCTCCCCCCACCACCCCCCGGGCCCCAGTCCTTCCCCTCGACCCCTTCAGAGTTGCTCGGTTCCTCCGTCTCTTTCCGTTCCGTTGCTCGGGTTTCCATCGTCCACTTTCGGCTCATTTTCCTTCGATCCCCTGGTCCTGAGGTGTTGCCATTGCCCCTTGGTCCTCCCAGGGCTGCAGTGACCCCTCCGGCCCTGGGGGTGGCGCTGCGGCACGCTTGCCAGAGGCTGTTGCTGCGCCTCCAGCCCTGGAGGGGTCGCCGTCGATTCGGCTCCGGCATGGGGCGTGGTCTCCCCAGTGGGTGTCATTGCACCTCCAGCCCGGCTGGTGCCGCTGCAGCGTGGTCCTCCCAATGAGTCCACCGAGCCTGTCATTGCACCTCCCGCCCTGCTGGTGTCGCTGCAGGTCGGTCCTCCCAGCTTGTAATTGCACCTCCCGCTCTGCGAGCGCCGCTGCAGCCCGGTCCTCCCAGCCTGACATTGCACCTCCCGCCCTGCTGGTGCCGCTGCAGCCCCGATCCTCCCAGTCTGTCATTGCACCTCCCGCCCTGCTCGTGCCGCTGCAGCCCGGTCCTCCCAGGTTGACATTGCACCTCCTGCCCTGCTGGTGCCGCTGCAGCCCGGTCCTCCCAGGTTGACATTGCACCTCCCGCCCTGCTCGTGCCGCTGCAGCCCCGGTCCTCCCAGTCTGTCATTGCACCTCCCGCCCTGCTCGTGCCGCTGCAGCCCGGTCCTCCCAGCTTGTCATTGCACCTCCCGCCCTGCTGGTGCCGCTGCAGCCCGGTCCTCCCAGCTTGTCATTGCACCTCCCGCCCTGCTGGTGCCGCTGCAGCCCTGGTCCTCCAAGTCTGTCATTGCACCTCCCGCCCTGCCGGTGTCGCTGCAGCTCGGTCCTCCCAGTCTGTCATTGCACCTCCCGCCCTGCTCGTGCCGCTGCAGCCCGGTCCTCCCAGCCTGTCATTGCACCTCCCGCTCTGCCGGTGTCGCTGCAGCTCGGTCCTCCCAGTCTGTCATTGCACCTCCCGCCCTGCTGGTGCCGCTGTAGCCCCGGTCCTCCCAGCCTGTCATTGCACCTCCCGCCCTGCTGGTGCCGCTGTAGCCCAGGTCCTCCCAGCCTGTCATTGCACCTCCCGCCCTGCGAGCGCCGCTGCAGCCCCGGTCCTCCCAGCCTGTCATTGCGCCTCCCGGCCAGGGGGGTGGCGACACCGTTTCGCTGTTTTGTTGTTGTTGTCGCTTTCCGGGGGGGTGGAAAAGTCTGGTTTTTTTTGCAATCGGCGGGGAATTTCCCCCCCGTCCTAATTTTTTTTGCAAAGGGGCGGAGCCAAGATTTTTTGGGGGAGTGGGGGGGGGTTGAACCAGATCTGGGTTGCATTTTGCCTCTTTGCAAAGGGAGGGTTGCATCAGTTTGCACCATGGCGCTCAACAGGCTGTGGCTGAGGACCGGATACGCCGCCGTCGGGACGTTGCTCGGCCTTTCGGCCTTCCTGTGCTGGACCATCGCCTTCAGACAACCGGCCACTGCCGCCTTCGGGGGGCTCTCCGGTGAGCCGATTGCAAAACCAGACGTGCGCCCCCGGCACCAATGCAGCCCTGCCCGCTCATTGCACCCATGCAACCCGAGGGGCGCCCTTGCCCACCCCATGCATTGGACTTTTGACTCCCCGGACGCTCCATTCCGCTCCCTGGCTCGGGGGGGGGACCCCATGCAGGGGCACCTGTGCGCCCCCGGCACCAATGCAGCCCTGCCCGCTCATTGCATCCATGCAACCCGAGGGGCGCCCTTGCCCACCCCATGCATTGGACGTTTGACTCCCCGGATGCTCCATTCCGCTCCCGGGCTCCGGGGAAGACCCCATGCAGGGGCACCTGTGCGCCCCCGGCACCAATGCAGCCCTGCCCGCTCATTGCACCCATGCAACCCGAGGGGCGCCCTTGCCCACCTCATGCATTGGACGTTTGACTCCCCAGACGCTCCATTCCGCTCCCGGGCTCCGGGGGGGCCCCATGCAGGGGCACCTGTGCGCCCCCGGCACCAATGCAGCCCTGCCCACTCATTGCACCCATGCAACCCGAGGGGCGCCCTTGCCCACCCCATGCATTGGACGTTTGACTCCCCGGACGCTCCATTCCGCTCCCGGGCTCCAAGGGGGACCCCATGCAGGGGCACCTGTGCGCCCCCGGCACCAATGCAGCCCCGCCCGCTCATTGCACCCATGCACCCCGAGGGGCATCCTTGCGCACCCCATGCATTGGACGTTCGACCCCCCGGAGGCTCGATTCCGCTCCCGGGCTCCAGGGAAGATCCCATGCAGGGGCACCTGTACGTCCCCTGCACCAATGCAGCCCTGCCTGTTATTTGCACCCATGCACCCCGAGGGGCGCCCTTGCCCTCCCCATGCATTGGACATTTGCTCCTGGATGCTTGACGCCGTTCCCCATGCCCCAGGGTGACCCCCATGCAGGATCAGCTATGCGCCCCTGGCACCAATGCAGCCCTGCCCGCTCAGTGCACCCATGCATGCCCATGAGGTTCCCTTGCCCGCCGCCTGCATTGGATGTTCACTCTCCCGCCACTTGACTCTGCTCTCGGGGTCTGGGGTGACCCCATGCAGGGTCACCTGTGCACACTTGGCACCATGCAACCCTGCCCACTCAGTGCACCAACGCATGCCAAGGGGCGCCCTTCTCCCACCATGCATTAGATGTTTGTCCCTGCCCCCCCCAGATGCTTGGCCCCACTCCCCATGTCCGGGGTGACTCCATGCAGTGGTATCCATGCACCCCCGGCACTAATGCAGCCCTGCCCGCTCAGTGCACCCGTGCAACCAGAGGGGTGCCTGAGCAACGCCCAGGAAATCTGGGCGATGGCTTTTCCGATACAAGTAGGGTCCGTGCCAGTGGAGGGGATGGGGGGGGCAACAATGCAACACCGAATACCCGCCCTCCCTCCCCTAAAAGCGCCCCACCCCGGGCCACACTCATGGCATGCGCTGGTGGCAACCAGAGTTAGTTGCATGCATGCATGCGTGGGTGGGGAGTGGGTGTGGATGGGGAGGGGTGATGATTTAATGTGGGGTTGTGGGGGGTGGGGGTCGCAGAGACGATCATCGCCCGACGGCGCCAATGCAGCTGGGGGAGAGCGACCGCGCGCCAACCATGCAACCGGGCCGGGCGTTGCGTAGGCACCGATGCAGCTGCGGGGATGGGGGAATGACTGAGCAAGCCCCCCCCGCCCCAAACCCCTTCCACCAACGCAGCCAGTGATGCATGCAACCCGTATACTTGCAGCCAGCGTTGGGGGTGGGGTGGGAGGCGACAGAAATGCAGGTAGATCTGGAAGGCCTCCCATCAGTCAGGGCATTGGGTGTAGCAGTTGGGGTACTCTTCAGATGGGAGTCGGCATGGATCAGTTGGGCCGAATAGCCTGTTCCCCCATTGTAGGGGGGTCTATGATTCTCTCCCTCCCTCCCTCTCTCTCTCCCTCTTTCTCTGTGTTCAGGGACATGCGGGTGTGGTGCATTGGTCAGGGGTAAGTATGGGGGAATGGGTGGGTTAGTCTTCGGAGGGGTTGGCATGGACTTGTTGGGCCGAATGGCCTGTTGCCCCATTGTAGGGGGAGGGGTCAATGATTCTCCCTCTACCACCTCCTCCCTCTTTCTCTGTGTTCAGGGACATGCGGGTGTGGTGCGTTGGTCAGGGGTAAGTCTTCGGAGGGGTTGGCATGGACTTGTTGGGCCGAATGGCCTGTATCCACACCGCGGAAGGGGTCCACGAGCGGTTGGGGACTTGCACGGGACGTTGGAGTAACGCGTTGGGGTCCGGTCACCTCCCCCCCCACACCCGTGCGGATAGGGCCACGCGCAAGGGAGGTGGGGGTTTGGCGTTGACGGACGCCGTGGGTCAGCACGGACCGGTGCGAGGCTGGAGGCCTCAAAACGCGTCGAGGGTGAGGGATGGGTCTTTCCTCGGGCGAGGAAGGTGGGAGGCCTGGGTTGGTTTTAAGGGAGAAGGGGGTGGTGGTGGTGGTGGTGGAGAGATTACCAAGGTGGTCGGGACGGTGGATGAACCATCTGAGACCAGGGGGCTGAGGGGCGAGGGGTGGAGTTTTGAGTCGGACTCGCGCGAGGGGCCGCGTTTCGGTGGAACCAGCGCGGTGAGCGGGCGAGGATGGGGGAGGTGCGAAGTCATTGTCGTAGGGCCACAGAGGCGTACAGCACGGGAACAGACCCTTCGGCCCAACACGTCCATGCCGACCCAGATATCCCAACCCAATCTAGTCCCACCTGCCAGCACCCGGCCCATATCCCTCCAAACCCTTCCTGTTCATATCCCCATCCAAATGCCTCTTAAATGTTGTCATTGTACCAGCCCCCACCACATCCTCTGGCAGCTCATTCCGTACACGTACCACCCTCTGGGGGAAAACGTTGCCCCTGAGGTCTCTTTTATATCTTTCCCCTCTCACCCTAAACCTACCCCCATCTAGTTCTGGACTCTCCCATCCCAGGGGGTAAAGACCTTGTCTACTTATCCAATCCATGCCCCTCATGATTTTGCAAACCTCTATAAGGTCACCCCTCGTGTTTCCTTTTCGGGAGGTGGAACTTGAGTGAAGGAAGTCCAGGGTTAAAGGCAGGGTTATTGGCAGGTTGGAGGAAGAGGGGATCCAGGGGTCCAGAGATCCCCGAAAGTTGCCGCCCCAGGCTGAGCGGGTTGGGAAGGAGGCGGACGGTGGGTTGGTTTTCGTGAGCAGGGAGATTGAGTCTAAGAGCCACGAGGTTTCGCTGAAGCTCTAACAGAGGCCTGGGCTAGGCCCCAACTTGGAATATTGTCTTCAGTTCTGGGCGTCTCATCGCAGGAAGGGTGTGGAAGCTTTAGAGAGGGGGGGGAAGAGGGGGTTGACCGGGATGCCACCTGGACTGGGGGGGCTGGTCTGATGGGGAAAGGTTGAGGGAGTTAGGGCGTTTCCCATTGGGAGTGAGGAAGGATGGGAGGTGACTTGATAGAGTTGGACAAGATGGCGGGAGGCACAGATAGAGTGGATAGGCAGGAGGGGGAGCGAATGGCCGTCACCAGGGGACATCATTTGAAGGTGATTGGAGGGAGGTTTCGGGGAGATGTCAGAGGGAGGTTCCTTACACAGAGAGTGGGGGCGGAGGGGGAGGTGGGGGGGGGGGGTAGAGTCAGAGACATTAGGGACATTTAAGCGACTCTGGGACAGGCCCATGGATGAGAGTACAATGAAGAGGATGGAGGTTAGTCTGAGCGTAGAGTAGGATAGAAGGCAGGTACAACATCGAGGGCCGAAGGGCCTGGACTGTTCTTTGTTCTTACCATGATGTCTCTTTTATATCTTTCCTCTCTCAACCTAAACCTATGCCCTCTAGTTCTGGACTCCCCCGACCCCAGGGAAATGACTATGTCTGTTTATCCTATCCAGGCCCCTCATAACTTGGTAAACCTCTATAAGGTCACCCCTCAGCCTCCGACGCTCCAGGGAAAACAGCCCCAGCCTGTCCAGTCTCTCCCTGTAGCTCAAATCCTCCAACATCCTTGTCAATCATCTCTGAACCCTTTCAAGTTTCACAACATCTTTCCGATAGGAAGGAGACCAGAATTGAACACAATATTCCAACAGGGACCCCCTAACCAATGTCCTGTACAGCCGCAACGTGACCCTTCCCAACTCCTGTACTCAATACTCTGACCAATAAAGGGAAGCATACCAAACCCCTCCTTCACTATCCTATCTACCTGCGACTCCACTTTCAAGGAGCTATGACCCTGCACTCCCAGGTATCTGTGTTCACCAACACTCCCCCAGGACCTTACCATTAAGTGTATAAGTCCTGCTAAGATTTGCTTTTCCCAAGATGCAGCCCCTCGCATTAATCTGAATTAAACTCCATCTGCCACTTCTCAGCCCTTCGGCCCATCTGGTCCAGACCCTGTTGTAATCTGAGGTAACCCTCTTCGCTGTCCACTACACCTCCAATTCTGGGGTCATCTGCAAACTTACTAACTGTCCCTCTTATGCTCCTATAAACAATTTGGAGAGAAATGACCAAAAGTAGAGGATCCAGCACCGATCCTTGTGGGACTCCACTGGTCACAGGCCTCCAGTCTGAAAAACAACCCTCCACCACCACCCTCTGTCTTCTACCTTTGAGCCAGTTCTGTCTCCAAATGGCTAGTTCTCCCTGTATTCCATGAGACCTAACCTTGCTAACCAGTGTCCCATGGGGAACCTTGTCAAACGCCTTACTGAAGTCCATATAGATCACATCTACTCCTCTACCCTCATCAATCCTCTTTGTTACTTCCTCAAAAAACTCAATCAAGTTTGTGAGACATGATTTCCCACACACAAAGCCATGTTGACTATCCCTAATCAGTCCTTGCCTTTCCAAATACATGTACATCCTGTCCCTCAGGATACACCCCCTAGCTCCCTCAACCTTTCCCCATCAGACCAGCCCTCCCAGTCCGGGCAGCATCCTGGTAAACCCCTCTGCCCCCCCTTTCTCTAAAGCTTCCACATCCTTCCTGCGATGAGGCGCCCAGAACCAAAGACAATATTCCAAGTAGGATCTAACCAGGGCCAGGTCGGTCCTGGGGAAGAGTTGCTGAACACGTTGACCTTGGAGCGCAGGTTGGCCGCTCCTTGAGATGATGGGGAGGTGCCCAGCGTTGGGCTGGGACAAAGTCCGAAGCCACGCGACACCAGGATTATAGTCCGACAGGTTTATTTGGGATCCCTGGCTGTTGGAACACTGCTCCTTCCCCAGGCGTGATCTCAGATAAACCTGTTGGACTATGACCCTGGAGTCGAGTGGTGTCTGACTTTGAAGTTTGTGTCGCGGGTAGACGGGTGGGTGGGCGTTGAAGAAGGTGTTCAGCACGGTTGCCTTCATCGCTCAGCCCTTTGAGCGGAGGGAGTTGGGGGACGTAACGTTGGGGTTGTATGGAGGTTGGTGAGATCTTCCCTGGTGCACTGTGCCCAGTTCTGGTCACCCCCGTTACAGGAAGGATATGGTTAACCTGGGGGAGGGTAAAGTCCTGGGGAGTGTTGCTGAACACAGAGACCTTGGAGAGCAGGTTCATAGTACCTTAAAGGTGGGGCCTCAGGGAGATAGGAGAGTGAGGGAGGCGTTTGGTATGCTTTCCTTTATTGGTCAGAGTATTGGGTACAGGAGTTGGGAGGTCATGTTGCGGCTGTACAGGACATTGGTTAGGGGCCCCTGTTGGAATATTGTGTTCAATCCCGGTCTCCCTGCTACTGGAAGGTGTTCAGCAAGGTTCCCCATGGCCGACTGGTTAGCAAGGTTAGATCTCATGGAATACAGGGAGAACCAGCCATTTGGAGACAGAACTGGCTCAAAGGTAGAAGACAGAGGGTGGTGGTGGAGGGTTGTTTTTCAGACTGGAGGCCTGTGACCAGTGGAGTGCCACAAGGATCGGTGCTGGGTCCTCTACTTTTGGTCATTTCTCTCCAAATTGTTGATAGGAGCATAAGAGGGACAGTTAGTAAGTTTGCAGATGACCCCAGAATTGGAGGTGTAGTGGGCAGCGAAGAGGGTTACCTCAGATTACAACAGGATCTGGACCAGATGGGCCAAGGGGCTGAGAAGTGGCAGATGGAGTTTAATTCAGATAAATGCGAGGGGCTGCATTTTGGGAAAGCAAATCTTAGCAGGACTTATACACTTAATGGTAAGGTCCTGGGGGAGTGTTGGTGAACACAGAGACCTGGGAGTGCAGGTTCATAGCTCCTTGAAAGTAGAGTCGCAGGTGGATAGGATAGTGAAGGAGGTGTTTGGTACAGCCACAACGCGACCTCCTAACTCCTGTACCCAATACTCTGACCAATAAAGGAAAGCATACCAAACGCCTTCCTCACTATCCTATCTCCCTGAGGCCCCACCTTTAAGGTACTATGAACCTGCTCTCCGAGGTCTCTGTGTTCAGCAACACTCCCCAGGACTTTACCCTCCCCCAGGTTAACCATATCCTTCCTGTAACGGGGGGTGACCAGAACTGGGCACAGTGCACCAGGGAAGATCTCACCAACCTCCTGTACCACCCCAACGTTACGTCCCCCAACTCCCTCCGCTCAAAGGGCTGGGCGATGAAGACAACCGTGCTGAGCACCTTCTTCAACGCCCACCCACCCGTCTACCCGCGACACAAACTTCAAAGTCAGACACCACTCGACTCCAGGGTCATAGTCCAACAGGTTTATCTGAGATCACGCCTGGGGAAGGAGCAGTGTTCCAACAGCCAGGGATCCCAAATAAACCTGTCGGACTATAATCCTGGTGTCGCGTGGCTTCGGACTTTGTCCCAGCCCAACACTGGGCACCTCCCCATCATCTCAAGGAGCGGCCAACCTGCGCTCCAAGGTCAACGTGTTCAGCAACTCTCCCCCAGGACCGACTGGGCCCTGGTTAGATCCCACTTGGAATATTGTCTTCGGTTCTGAGCGCCTCATCGCAGGAAGGATGTGGAAACTTTAGAGGGGGGTGGGGGGGCAGAGGGGTTTACCAGGATGCTGCCCGGACTGGGAGGGCTGGTCTGATGGGGAGAGGTTGAGGGAGCTGAGGCTATTCTCGTTAGAGAGAAGGCGGCTGAGGGGGGACTGAGTTGAGACCTATAAGAGAATTAGAGGGTTGGATAGGGTGGGCAGGGAGAGCCTTTTCCCTTGGACGGTGAGGGCTAACACGAGGGGACACAGCTTTAAACTGAGGGGTGGTAGACACAGGACAGATGTTAGAGGTAGTGTCCTTACTCAGAGAGTAGGAGGGGGGTGGAACGCAACAGGAGTAGACTCTCCAACGTTACATGGGCATTAGATAGACATATGGACGGGAATAGGTTAGATGGGCTTCAGATTGGTTCCACAGGTCAGTACAACATCGAGGGGCCGAAGGGCCTGTACTGTTCTGGAGTGTTCATGCGCCTGTCCAAGTGTCGCTTATATGTCCCTAATGTCTCTGACTCTCCTCCCCCACTGACAGTGCATTCTAACCACCCCCCCACCCCCAGTCTAATGAACCTCCCTCTGACATCTCCCTGAAACCTCCCTCCCATCACCTTCAAGTGATGTCCCCTGGTGATGGCCGTTCCCTCCCTCTCTGCCTACCCACTCTATCTGTGCCTCCCACCATCTTGTCCACCTCTATCAAGACACCTCCCATCATCCTTCACTCCCAATGGGAAACGCCCTAACTCCCTCAACCTTTCCCCATCAGACCAGCCCTCCCAGTCCGGGCAGCATCCTGGTGAACCCCTCTCTGCACCGGCCCCCAGCCTGTCCAGCCTCTCCCTGTAGCTCAAACCCTCCAACATCCTTGTCAATCTTTTCCGAACCCTCCCACAACATCCTTCCTGTAGCAGGGAGACCGGGATTGAGCACAATATTCCAACAGGGGCCCCCTAACCAATGTCCTGTACAGCTGCAACGTGACCCCCCCAAACTCCTGTACTCAATACTCTGACCAATAAAGGAAAGCATACCAAACCCCTCCTTCACTATCCTATCCACCTGAGGCTCCAATTTCAAGGAGCTATGACCCTGCACTTCAAGGTCTCTATGTTCACCAACACTCCCCCAGGACCTTACCATTAAGTGGATAAGTCCTGCTAAGATTTGCTTTCCCAAAATGCAGCCCCTCGCATTGATCTGAATTAAACTTCATCTGCCACTTCTCAGCCCATTGGCCCATCTGGTCCAGATCCTGTTGTAATCTGAGGTAACCCTCTTCGCTGTCCACTACACCTCCAATTCTGGGGTCATCTGCAAACTTACTAACTGTCCCTCTTATGCTCCTATCAACAATTTGGAGAGAAATGACCAAAAGTAGAGGACCCAGCACCGATCCTTGTGGCACTCCACTGGTCACAGGCCTCCAGTCTGAAAAACAACCCTCCACCACCACCCTCTGTCTTGTATCGTTGAGCTAGTTCTGTCTCCAAATGGCTAGTTCTCCCTGTATTCCATGAGATCTAACCTTGCTACTCAGTCTCCCATGGGAACCTTGTCGAACGCCTTCCAGTAGCAGGGAGACCGGGATTGAACACAATATTCCAACAGGGGCCCCTAACCAATGTCCTGTACAGCCGCAACACGACCTCCCAACTCCTGTACCCAATACTCTGACCAATAAAGGGAAGCATACCAAACCCCTCCCTCACTCCCCTATCTCCCTGAGGCCCCACCTTTAAGGTACTAGGAACCTGCTCTCCAAGGTCTCTGTGTTCACCAACACTCCCCAGGACTTTACCCTCCCCAGGTTAACCATATCCTTCCTGTATCGGGGGTGACCAGAACTGGGCACAGTGCACCAGGGAAGATCTCACCAACCTCCTGTACCACCCCAACGTTACGTCCCCCAACTCCCTCCGCTCAAAGGGCTGGGCGATGGAGGCAACCGTGCTGAACACCTTCTTCAACGCCCACCCACCCGTCTAATCGCGACACAAACTTCAAAGTCAGACACCACTCGACTCCAGGGTCATAGTCCAACAGGTTTATCTGAGATCACGCCTGGGGAAGGAGCAGTGTTCCAACAGCCAGGGATCCCAAATAAACCTGTCGGACTATAATCCTGGTGTCGCGTGGCTTCGGACTTTGTCCCAGCCCAACGCTGGGCACCTTCACATCATCTCAAGGAGCGGCCAACCTGCGCTCCAAGGTCAACGTGCTCAGCAACTCTTCCCCAGGACCGACTGGGCCCTGGTTAGATCCCACTTGGGATATTGTCTTCGGTTCTGGGCACCTCATCGCAGGAAGGATGTGGAAGCTTTAGAGGGGGAGGGCAGAGGGGGTTTACCAGGATGCTGCCTGGACTGGGAGGGCAGGTCTGATGGGGAAAGGTTGAGGGAGCTAGGGGGTGTATCCTGAGGGACAGGATGTACATGTATTCAGAAAGGCAAGGACTGATTAGAGATAGTCAACATGGGGAAAGATAAAAAAGAGACATCCTGGTAAGAACATAGAACAGTCCAGGCCCTTCGGCCCTCGATGTTGTACCTGCCTTCTATCCTACTCTACGCTCAGACTAACCTCCATCCCCTTCATTGTATTTTCATCCATGGGCCTGTCCCAGAGTCGCTTAAATGTCCCTAATGTCTCTGACTCTACTTCCCCCCCCCCCCCCCCACCTCCCCCCGGCCCCCACTCTCTGTGTAAGGAACCTCCCTCTGACATCTCCCCGAAACCTCCCTCCAATCTCCTTCAAATGATGTCCCCTGGTGATGGCCGTTCCCTCCCTCTCTGCCTATCCACTCTATCTGTGCCTCCCACCATCTTGTCCACCTCTATCAAGACACCTCCCATCATCCTTCACTCCCAATGGGAAACACCCTAACTCCCTCAACCTTTCCCCATCAGACCAGCCCTCCCAGTCCGGGCAGCATCCTGGTAAACACCCTCTGCCTCCCCCTCTCTCAAGCTTCCACATCCTTCCTGCGATGAGACGCCCAGAACCGAAGACAATATTCCAAGTGGGATCTAACCAGGGCCCAGTCGGTCCTGGGGAAGAGTTGCTGAACACGTTGACCTTGGAGCGCCGGTTGGCCGCTCCTTGAGATGATGGGGAGGTGCCCGGTGTTGGGCTGGGACAAAGTCCGAAGCCACGCGACACCAGGATTATAGTCCGACAGGTTTATTTGGGATCCCTGGCTGTTGGAACACTGCTCCTTCCCCAGGCGTGATCTCAGATAAACCTGTTGGACTATGACCCTGGAGTCAAGTGGTGTCTGACTTTGAAGTTTGTGTCGCGGGTAGACGGGTGGGTGGGCGTTGAAGAAGGTGTTCAGCACGGTTGCCTTCATCGCCCAGCCCTTTGAGCGGAGGGAGTTGGGGGACGTAACGTTGGGGTGGTACAGGAGGTTGGTGAGATCTTCCCTGGTGCACTGTGCCCAGTTCTGGTCACCCCCGTTACAGGAAGGATATGGTTAACCTGGGGGAGGGTAAAGTCCTGGGGAGTGTTGCTGAACACAGAGACCTTGGAGAGCAGGTTCATAGTACCTTAAAGGTGGGGCCTCAGGGAGATAGGAGAGTGAGGGAGGCGTTTGGTATGCTTCCCTTTATTGGTCAGAGTATTGGGTACAGGAGTTGGGAGGTCGTGTTGTGGCTGTACCAAACCCCTCCTTCACTATCCTATCTACCTGCGACTCCACTTTCAAGGAGCTATGAACCTGCACTCCCAGGTCTCTGTGTTCACCAACACTCCCCCAGGACCTTACCATTAAGTGGATAAGTCCTGCTAAGATTTGCTTTCCCAAAATGCAGCACCTCGCATTTATCTGAATTAAACTCCATCTGCCACTTCTCAGCCCATTGGCCCATCTGGTCCAGATCCTGTTGTAATCTGAGGTAACCCTCTTCGCTGTCCACTACACCTCCAATTCTGGGGTCATCTGCAAACTTACTAACTGTCCCTCTTATGCTCCTATCAACAATTTGGAGAGAAATGATCAAAAGTAGAGGACCCAGCACCGATCCTTGTGGCACTCCACTGGTCACAGGCCTCCAGCCTGAAAAACAACCCTCCACCACCACCCTCTGTCTTCTACCTTTGAGCCAGTTCTGTATCCAAATGGCTAGTTCTACCTGTATTCCATGAGATCTAACCTTGCTACTCAGTCTCCCATGGGGAACCTTGCTGAACACCTTCCAGTAGCAGGGAGACCGGGATTGGACACAATATTCCAACAGGGGCCCCTAACCAATGTCCTGTCCAGCCGCAACACGACCTCCCAACTCCTGTACTCAATACTCTGACCAATAAAGGGAAGCATACCCAACGCCTTCCTCACTCTCCTATCTCCCTGAGGCCCCACCTTTAAGGTACTATGAACCTGCTCTCCGAGGTCTCTGTGTTCACCAACACTCCCCAGGACTTTACCCTCCCCCAGGTTAACCATATCCTTCCTGTAACGGGGGTGACCAGAACTGGGCACAGTGCACCAGGGAAGATCTCACCAACCTCATGTACCACCCCAACGTTACGTCCCCCAACTCCCTCCGCTCAAAGGGCTGGGAGATGAAGGCAACCGTGCTGAACACCTTCTTCAACGCCCACCCACCCGTCTACCCGTGACACAAACTTCAAAGTCAGACACCACTTGACTCCAGGGTCATAGTCCAACAGGTTTATCTGAGATCACGCCTGGGGAAGGAGCGGTGTTCCAACAGCCAGGGATCCCAAATAAACCTGTCGGACTATAATCCTGGTGTCGCGTGGCTTCGGACTTTGTCCCAGCCCAACACCAGGCACCTCCCCATCATCTCAAGGAGCGGCCAACCTGCGCTCCAAGGTCAACGTGTTCAGCAACTCTTCCCCAGGACCGACTGGGCCCTGGTTAGATCCCACTTGGAATATTGTCTTCGGTTCTGGGCGCCTCATCGCAGGAAGGATGTGGAAGCTTTAGAGAGGGGGGGGGGGAACAGAGGGGGTTTACCAGGATGCTGCCCGGACTGGGAGGGCTGGTCTGGTGGGGAGAGGTTGTGGGAGCTGAGGCTGTTCTTGTTAGAGAGAATGCGGCTGAGGGGGGACTGAGTTGAGACCTATAAGAGAATCCGAGGGTTGGATAGGGTGGGCAGGGAGAGCCTTTTCCCTCGGACGGTGATGGCTAACACAAGGGGCTACAGCTTTAACCTGAGGGGTGATAGATACAGGACAGATGTTAGAGGTAGTGTCTTTACTCAGAGAGTAGGAGGGGGGTGGAATGCAACAGGAGTAGACTCATCAACGTTAAATGGGCATTAGATAGACATATGGACGGGAATAGGTTAGATGGGCTTCAGATTGGTTCCACAGGTCAGTACAACATCGAGGGGCCGAAGGGCCTGTACTGTTCTGGAATGTTCTGTGTTCTATATCCTGTCCCTCAGGATTCTCTCCAACAACTTGACCACCACCGACGTCAGGCTGGTCTATAGTTCCCTGGCATGTCCTTACCACCCTTCTTAAACAGTGGCACCACGTTAGCCAACCTCCAGTCTTCCGGCACCTCACCCGTGACTATCGATGATACAAATATCTCAGCGAGGGGACCAGCGATCACTTCTCTAGCTTCCCACAGAGTTCTCGGGTACGCCTGATCAGGTCCCTGGGGGATTTATCCACCTTTAATGTGTTTCGAGATCACCCAGCACTTCCTCCTCTGTGACATGGACATTTTGCAGGGTGTCACCATCTATTTCCCCACAGTCTATCCCTTCCATGTCCTTTTCCACAGTAAACACTGATCCAAAATACTCGTTTAGTATCTCCCCCATCTCCTGCGGCTCCACATAGAGGTGTGGAATGCACTGTCCGTGGATGTTGTACCTGCCTTCTATCCTACTCTACGCTCAGACTAACCTCCATCCCCTTCATCGTTCTCTCACCCATGGGCCTGTCCTGGGCTGGGTCCTCTACTTTTGGTCATTTATATCCAAATTGTTGATAGGAGCATAAGAGGGACAGTTGGTAAGTTTGCAGATGACCCCAGAATTGGAGGGTGGAGTGGACAGCGAAGAGGGTGACCTCAGATTACAACAGGATCTGGACCAGATGGGCCAATGGGCCGAGAAGGGGCAGATGGAGTTTAATTCAGATAAATGCGAGGGGCAGCATTTTGGGAAAGCAAATCTTAGCAGGACTTATACACTTAATGGTAAGGTCCTGGGGGAGTGTTGCTGAACACAGAGACCTTGGAGTGCAGGGTCATAGCTCCTTGAAAGTGGAGTCGCAGGTGGATAGGATAGTGAAGGAGGGATTTGGTATGCTTTCCCTTATTGGTCAGAGTATTGAGTACAGGAGTTAGGAAGGGTCATGTTGCGGCTGTACAGGACATTGGTTAGGGGCCACTGTTGGAATATTGTGTGCAATTCTGGTCTCCTTCCTATCGGAAAGATGTTGTGAAACTTGAAAGGGTTCAGAAAAGATTGACAAGGATGTTGGAGGGTTTGAGCTACAGGGAGAGGCTGGACAGGCTGGGGCTGTTTTCCCTGGAGCATCGGAGGCTGAGGGGGTGACCTTATAGAGGTTTATAAAGTTATGAGGGGACTGGATAGGATAAACAGACAAAGTCTTTGCCCTGGGGTCGGGGAGTCCAGAACTAGAGGGCATAGGTTTAGGTTGAGAGAGGAAAGATATAAAAGAGACATCCTGGAAAGAACATAGAACAGTCCAGGCCCTTCGGCCCTCAATGTTGTACCTGCCTTCTATCCTACTCTACGCTCAGACTAACCTCCATCCTCTTCATTGTACTCTCATCCATGGGCCTGTCCCAGAGTCGCTTAAATGTCCCTAATGTCTCTGACTCTACTTCCCGCCCCCCCCCCACCTCCCCCCCTCCCCCAACTCTCTGTGTAAGGAACCTCCCCCTGACATCTCCCCGAAACCTCCCTCCAATCTCCTTCAAGTGATGTCCCCTGGTGATGGCCATTCTCCCCCTCCTGCCTATCCACTCTATCTGTGCCTCCCACCATCTTGTCCACCTCTATCAAGACACCTCCCATCCTTCTTCACTCTCAATGGGAAACGCCATAACTCCCTCAACCTTTCCCCATCAGACCAGCCCTCCCAGTCCGGGCAGCATCCTGGTAAACCCCCTCTTCCCCCCCCCCCCCACCTCTCTAAAGCTTCCACAACCTTCCTGCGATGAGGTGCCCAGAACCGAAGACAATATTCCAAGTGGGATCTAACCAGGGCCCAGTCGGTCCTGGGGAAGAGTTGCTGAACACGTTGACCTTGGAGCGCAGGTTGGCCGCTCCTTGAGATGATGGGGAGGTGCCAGGCGTTGGGCTGGGACAAAGTCCGAAGCCACGCGACACCAGGATTATAGTCCGACAGGTTTATTTGGGATCCCTGGCTGTTGGAACACTGCTCCTTCCCCAGGCGTGATCTCAGATAAACCTGTTGGACTCTGACCCTGGAGTCGAGTGGTGTCTGACTTTGAAGTTTGTGTCGCGGGTAGACGGCTGGGTGGGCGTTGAAGAAGGTGTTCAGCACGGTTGCCTTCATCGCTCAGCCCTTTGAGCGGAGGGAGTTGGGGGACGTAACGTTGGGGTGGTACAGGAGGTTGGTGAGATCTTCCCTGGTGCACCGTGCCCAGTTCTGGTCACCCCCGTTACAGGAAGGATATGGTTAACTTGGGGGAGGGTAAAGTCCTGGGGAGTGTTGCTGAACACAGAGACCTTGGAGAGCAGGTTCATAGTACCTTAAAGGTGGGGCCTCAGGGAGATAGGAGAGTGAGGAAGGCGTTTGGTATGCTTTCCTTTATTGGTCAGTGTATTGAGTACAGGAGTTGGGGGGTCGTGTTGTGGCTGTACCAAACACCTCCTTCACTAACCTATCTACCTGCGACTCCACTTTCAAGGAGCTATGAACCTGCACTCCAAGGTCTCTGTGTTCAGCAACACTCCCCCAGGACCTTACCATTAAGTGTATAAGTCCTGCTAAGATTTGTTTTCCCAAAATGCAGCCCCTTGCATTTATCTGAATTCAACTCCATCTGCCACTTCTCAGCCCATTGGCCCATCTGGTCCAGATCCTGTTGTAATCTGAGGTAACCCTCTTCGCTGTCCACTACACCCTCCAATTCTGGGGTCATCTGCAAACTTACTAACTGTCCCTCTTATGCTCCTATCAACAATTTGGAGAGAAATGACCAAAAGTAGAGGACCCAGCACCGAACCTTGTGGCACTCCACTGGCCACAGGCCTCCAGTCTGAAAAACAACCCTCCACCACCACCCTCTGTCTTCTACCTTTGAGCCAGTTCTGTATCCAAATGGCTAGTTCTCCCTGTATTCCATGAGATCTAACCTTGCTACTCAGTCTCCCATGGGGAACCTTGCTGAACACCTTCCAGTAGCAGGGAGACCGGGATTGAACACAATATTCCAACAGGGGCCCCTAACCAATGTCCTGTACAGCCGCAACATGACCCTCCCAACTCCTGTACCCAATACTCTGACCAATAAAGGGAAGCATACCAACCGCCTTCCTCACTCTCCTATCTCCCTGAGGCCCCACCTTTAAGGTACTATGAACCTGCTCTCCAAGGTCTCTGTGTTCACCAACACTCCCCAGGACTTTACCCTCCCCCAGGTTAACCATATCCTTCCTGTAACGGGGGTGACCAGAACTGGGCACAGTGCACCAGGGAAGATCTCACCAACCTCCTGTACCACCCCAACGTTACGTCCCCCAACTCCCTCCGCTCAAAGGGCTGGGCGATGAAGGCAACCGTGCTGAACACCTTCTTCAACGCCCACCCACCCGTCTACCCGCGACACAAACTTCAAAGTCAGACACCACTCGACTCCAGGGTCATAGTCCAACAGGTTTATCTGAGATCACGCCTGGGGAAGGAGCAGTGTTCCAACAGCCAGGGATCCCAAATAAACCTGTCGGACTATAATCCTGGTGTCGCGTGGCTTCGGACTTTGTCCCAGCCCAACGCTGGGCACCTCCCCATCATCTCAAGGAGCGGCCAACCTGCGCTCCAAGGTCAACGTGTTCAGCAACTCTTCCCCAGGACCGACTGGGCCCTGGTTAGATCCCACTTGGAATAATGTCTTCGGTTCTGGGCGCCTCATCGCAGGAAGGATGTGGAAGCTTTAGAGAGGGGGGGGGCGCAGAGGGGGGTTTACCAGGATGTTGCCCGGACTGGGAGGGCTGGTCTGATGGGGAGAGGTTGAGGGAGCTAGGGGGTGTATCCTGAGGGACAGGATGTACATGTATTTGGAAAGGCAAGGACTGATTCGAGATGGTCAACATGGCTTTGTGTGTGGGAAATCATGTCTCACAAACTTGATTGAGTTTTTTGAGGAAGTAACAAAGAGGATTGATGAGGATAGAGCAGTAGATGTGATCTATATGGACTTCAGAAGGCGTTCGACAAGGTTCCCCATGGGAGACTGGTGAGCAAGGTTAGATCTCAGGGAATACAGGGAGAACTAGCCATTTGGATACAGAACTGGCTCAAAGGTAGAAGACAGAGGGTGGTGGTGGAGGGTTGTTTTTCAGACTGGAGGCCTGTGACCAGTGGAGTGCCACAAGGATCAGTGCTGGGTCCTTACTTTTGGTCATTTCTCTCCAAATTGTTGATAGGAGCATAAGAGGGACAGTTAGTAAATTTGCAGATGACCCCAGAATTGGAGGTGTAGTGGACAGTGAAGAGGGTTACCTCAGATTACAACAGGATCTGGACCAGATGGGCCGAAGGGCTGAGAAGTGGCAGATGGAGTTTACTTCAGATAAATGCGAGGGGGCTGCATTTTGGAAAAGCAAATCAGGGCAGCGGTCATACACTTAGTATTCTCCGTCCACTGGCCTACTAAGTTGGGAGATAGGGGTCAGCACAGATGTGTGGGGCCGAAGGGTCTGTTTCCTAGCTGTAGGGCTGTAATGTTTTCGCTGTGAAGGTGAGGAGCTGGCCAGGGTTGGGGGGTGGGGTGGGAAACTGCTGGATACCAGATGTCACACATGACCCTCCCGCACGGGATTCAGACTCGTGTGTTGTGGTGAGTCACTGGATGTTCTGCTGACTCACTGAGAGATTGAGCTGATGTAGTGTCAGGAGGCAACTGAGGGGGGAGTGGGTAACCTCAAACTCAAAGTATTGACCCTCCCTCAGCACCCACTCCCTCAGCACTGACCCTCCCTCAGCACCCGCTCCCTCAGCGCTGACCCTCCCACAGCACTGACCCTCCCACAGCACCCACTCCCTCAGCACTGACCCTCCCACAGCGCTCACTCCCTCAGCACTGACCCTCCCACAGCACCCGCTCCCTCAGCACTGACCCTCCCTCAGCACCCGCTCCCTCAGCACTGACCCTCCCACAGCGCCCGCTCCCTCAGCACTGACCCTCCCTCAGCACCCACTCCCTCAGCACTGACCCTCCCTCAGCACTGACCCTCCCACAGCACCCGCTCCCTCAGCACTGACCCTCCCACAGCACCCGCTCCCTCAGCACCCGCTCCCTCAGCACTGACCCTCCCACAGCACCCGCTCCCTCAGCACTGACCCTCCCTCAGCACCCACTCCCTCAGCACTGACCCTCCCACAGCACTGACCCTCCCTCAGCACTGACCCTCCCACAGCACCCGCTCCCTCAGCACCCTT
>NW_026867594.1:107462-205858 GCF_020745735.1 Hemiscyllium ocellatum | reverse complement strand
TCCCCTCTCTCTCTGCCCCTCTCTCTCTCTCTCCCCCCTCCCTCTCTTCCTTCTCTCTCCGCCCTCTCCCACTCTTCCCCCTCCCTCTCTCCACCCCCTCTCTCCCCCTCCCTCTCCCCCCTCCCTCCCCTCGGCTGTTACCTCCTGCCCCAGGAGTGCTCTCACACACATCTCTGATGCGTCACAGATAGCGGTCAGATGGTGTCCACCCTCCAGCACTAGGACCACGCGGCCACCAGCCACCTCCATCAGCTCCCGGGTCAGCACCCCGAAACCTGGGGGGTGTGGTGGGGGGGGAGACAGTTAGACCCTGGGGGAGGACATGTCCCCTTTAGTGCTCATCGCCCCAACCTTCCCCACCCCCACGACACTCTCACACACCCTCAGCCTCCCTCACACACTCTCTCCGTCCCTCACACACCCTCACCCTCCCTCACACACTCTCTCCATCCCTCACCCTCCCTCAGCCTCCCTCACACACTCTCTCCGTCCCTCACACACCCTCACCCTCCCTCAGCCTCCCTCACACACTCTCTCCATCCCTCACACACCCTCACCCTCCCTCACACACTCTCTCCATCCCTCACCCTCCCTCAGCCTCCCTCACACACTCTCTCCGTCCCTCACACACCCTCACCCTCCCTCAGCCTCCCTCACACACCCTCAGCCTCCCTCACACACTCTCTCCATCCCTCACACACTCTCTCCATCCCTCACACACTCTCTCCGTCCCTCACACACCCTCACCCTCCCTCACACACTCTCTCCATCCCTCACACACTCTCTCCGTCCCTTACACACCCTCACCCTCCCTCACACACTCTCTCCGTCCCTCACACACCCTCACCCTCCCTCACACACTCTCTCCATCCCTCACACACTCTCTCCGTCCCTCACACACCCTCACCCTCCCTCACACACTCTCTCCGTCCCTCACACACCCTCACCCTCCCTCACACACTCTCTCCATCCCTCACACACTCTCTCCGTCCCTCACACGCCCTCACCCTCCCTCACACACTCTCTCCGTCCCTCACACACCCTCAGCCTCCCTCACCCTCCCTCACACACTCTCTCCATCCCTCACCCTCCCTCAGCCTCCCTCACACACTCTCTCCATCCCTCAGCCTCCCTCACCCTCCCTCACACACTCTCTCCATCCCTCACACACCCTTACCCTCCCTCAAACACTCTCTCACTCTCACTCTCTCTCTCACACTCTCTCTCTCACACTCTCTCACTCTCATACTCTCTCCCTCTCTCTTTCTCTCTCTCTCTCTCTTTCTCTCACACACACAGGGACAACACGGGAACGTCATCGTGTGGACACGCACACACAGGGACAACACGGGAACGTGATCGTGTGGACACGCACACACATGGACAACACGGGAACAGGATCGTGTGGACGCACACAGGGACAACACGGGAACGTGATCGTGTGGACACGCACACAGGGACAACACGGGAATGTGATCGTGTGGGCGCACACAGGGACAACACGGGAACGTGATCGTGTGGACACGCACACAGGGACAACACGGGAATACAATCACCCACATCTGTGAACAATGTGGGAACGCAGTAACATACGCACATGCGAGCAATGTCATAGACATGTATATAAGTAATACGTGACCATGACCGTGTACACGTATGACTGACGCATGAAGCTGGGAACACGCGCCACCGCAAACATGCAGGGCACACGCCAAGCGAACACGCACGGTCACCGACGCACTGGGGCAGGCGCAGGGAGACGCACACTCCGACAGTGTCACGGCTCAAGCACGCATGGTCACACCGCTCCCCCCCACCCCATCCCCCCGAGACCAGGCAGGAGTCACAGCGCATTGTCTGGGGTCAGTGTGGGAGGGGGTATGATCCCACACGGAATACTCCGCCCCCAGAGTGGTACCAGTGGGGGGAGGGGTGGGAGGTGGGAGACAGTGATGTGGGAGTGGGGTGAACCTCACTCCCCAGTGCAGCGTCTGCCCCAGGGTCTGGCAGCGTCTGGCGAGGGGTGGAGGGGGGGGGTAGTGCTGAGTCTGAGGGGGGCGGGCGGACTCACATTTTGCAGATACCCGGTAACCCCCCATCTGGGGCTGGTGTCCCTCGACAGCGTCAAACCCAGAGGATACCAGGACCAGCTCGGGGGAGAATTCCTTCGCAATCGGTATCACCACCGTCCTGCAGCAGGGGGAGAGAGAGTGAGACACGGGGAGAGAGGGAGAGAGACACACACACACGGGGGGGGAGAGAGAGAGAGAGACACACACATACACACACACGGGGGGAGAGAGAGAGAGTGAGAGAGACACACACACGGGGGGAGAGAGAGAGAGACACACACACAGACGGGGAGAGACACAGAGAGAGACACACACACACACACGGGGAGAGAGACACACACACGGGGAGAGAGAGAGACACACACACACAGACGGGGAGAGAGACACACACACATGGGGAGAGAGAAAGACACACACTGGGAGAGAGAGAGACACACACACACGGGGAGAGAGACACACACACGGGGAGAGAGAGAGAGACACGGAAAGAGAATGACACACACACACAGGGAGAGAGAGAGACAGACACACACGGGGAGAGAGACAGAGACATACATGGGGAGAAAGAGAGACACACACGGGGAGAGAGAGAGACACACACACATGGGGAGAGAGACAGAGACACACACAGGGAGCGAGAGAGACACACACACACGGGGAGAGAGAGACACACACGGGGAGAGAGAGAGAGACACAGGGAAAGAGAATGACACACACACACAGGGAGAGAGAGAGACAGACACACGGGGGGGGAGAGAGAGACACACATGGGGAGAAAGAGAGACGCACACGGGGAGAGACAGAGACACACATGGGGAGAGAGAGAGACACACACACGGGGGAGAGAGAGAGAGAGAGAGACACACGCACAGGGAGAGAGAGAGAGACACAAACACACACGGGAGAGAGAGACACACACATGGGGAGAGAGACAGAGACACACACAGGGAGCGAGAGAGACACACACGGGGAGAGAGAGACACACACAGGGAGAGAGAGAGAGACACACACACACGGGGAGAGAGAGACACACACAGGGAGAGAGAGAGACACACACACACACGGGGAGAGAGAGAGAGAGAGAGAGAGAGACACACACACACAGGGAGAGAGAGAGAGAGACACACACACACACACGGGGAGAGAGCGAGAGACACACACACACACAGGGAGAGAGAGAGACACACACACACACACGGGGAGAGAGCGAGAGACACACACACACACAGGGGAGAGAGAGAGAGACACACACACACACAGGGGAGAGAGAGAGAGACACACACACATACACGGGGAGAGAGCGAGAGACACACACACACACGGGGAGAGAGCGAGAGACACACACACACACAGGGGAGAGAGAGAGAGACACACACACACAGGGAGAGAGAGAGAGAGACACACACACACACACGGGGAGAGAGCGAGAGACACACACACACACGGGGAGAGAGCGAGAGACACACACACACACAGGGGAGAGAGAGAGAGACACACACACATACACGGGGAGAGAGAGACACACACGTAGGGAGAGAGAGAGACACACACACACGTAGGGAGAGAGAGAGACACACACGTAGGGAGAGAGAGAGACACACACACACGGGGAGAGAGAGAGAGACACACACACAGACAGACGGGGAGAGAGACACACACACGGGGGGAGAGAGACACACGGGGAGAGAGCGAGGCACACACATGGGGAGAGAGACAGAGACACACACACAGGGAGAGAGAGAGACACACATGGGGAGACAGACACACACGGGGAGAGAGAGAGTGAGACACAAACACACACAGGGAGAGAGAGAGACACACACGGGGAGAGAGAGAGAGACACACGTTAGAGAGAGAGAGAGACACACGCACACACACACACAAGGGAGAGAGAGAGACACACGCACACACATACACGTGGAGAGAGACACACACACGGGGGGAGAGAGAGACACACACACGGGGAGAGAGAGAGAGACACACGGGAGAGAGAGAGAGAGACACGCACACACACACACAAGGGAGAGAGAGAGACACACGCACACACATACACGTGGAGAGAGACACACACACGGGGGGAGAGAGAGACACACACACGGGGAGAGAGAGAGAGACACACACACACATGGGGCGAGAGAGAGAGAGAGAGAGACACACACACATGGGGAGAGACACACACACAGGGGGAGTGAGAGACACACACACAGGGGGAGAGAGAGAGACACACACACACACACACGGGGAGAGAGACACACACACACATACACACACACGGGGAGAGAGAGACACACACACACAGGGGGAGAGAGAGAGACACACACACACACGGGGAGAGAGACACACACACACATACACACACACGGGGAGAGAGAGACACACACACAGGGGTAGAGAGAGAGACACACACACGGGTAGAGAGAGACGCACGGGGAGAGAGAGAGAGAGAGAGACACACAGAGAGAGAGAGAGAGAGACACACACACGGAGAGAGAGACACACAGGGAGAGAGAGACACACAGGGAGAGAGAGACACACACAGGGAGAGAGAGAGAGAGAGAGACACACACACAGGGAGAGACATGGCCCATCAGTGTCAGGAGAGCCAGAGCCGGCTGTTGGAGCAGGTTCACATCATTTCCCGTTCCCTCCCGCTCTACACCGTCCCCCATGGACCCCAAACCCCTTCACCGTTCCCTCCCGCTCTACACCATCCCCCCATGGACCCCAAACCCCTTCCCCGTTCCCTCCTGCTCTACACCGTCCCCCAATGGACCCCAAACCCCTTCCCCGTTCCCTCCTGCTCTACACCATCCCCCATGGACCCCAAACCCCTTCCCCATTCCCTCCCACTCTACACCTTCCCCCATGGATCCCAAACCCCTTCCCCGTTCCCTCCCGCTCTACACCGTCCCCATGGACCCCAAACCCCTTCCCCGTTCCCTCCTGCTCTACACCATCCCCCATGGACCCCAAACCCCTTCCCCGTTCCCTCCCGCTCTACACCTTCCCCCATGGATCCCAAACCCCTTCCCCGTTCCCTCCCGCTCTACACCGTCCCCATGGACCCCAAACCCCTTCCCCGTTCCCTCCCGCTCTACACCGTCCCCATGGACCCCAAACCCCTTCCCCATTCCCTCCCGCTCTACACCGGCCCTGATGGACCCCAAACCCCTTCCCCGTTCCCACCACCTCTCTCCTGTGTGTTCCCACTCCCCCCTCCTCCCTCTGTTACCTGAACGCAGCCAGATAGTCAGCATCGCCCATGGGAGGGTCCAACCCCCCACTCCACGCAATGTTAACGTTGAACCCCTCCCCTGGTCCTGCTCCGACCTGGGACAGCAACAGACACTGACGTCAGACCCCAGACTCACCACCCCCCCACAACGTGTCACATCAGGGAGCCCAAGAGAACCGAGTAAAGCTTCCTCTACACCATGCACCCTCCATCAATACCACCCAGCAATGGGGGGGGGGGGGGTTTAGATACAGTGCAAAGCTCCCTCTACACCGTCCCTCACTCCCAGGGACAGGGGGTTTAAATACAGAGTAAAGCTCCCTCTACACCATTCCCCACTCCCAGGGACAGGGAGTTGGATACAGAGTAAACTCCCACTACACCGTCCCCCACTCCCAAGGCTTTGGATACAGAGTAAAGCTCCCTCTACACCGTCCCCCACTCCCAGGGACAGGGGGTTAGATACAGAGTAAAGCTCCCACTTCACCATCCCCCACTCCCAGGGACAGGGGGTTAGATACAGAGTAAAGCTCCCTCTACACTGTCCCCCACTCCCATGGACAGGGGGTTGGATACAGAGTAAAGCTCCCTCTACACCGTCCCCCCACTCCCACGGACAGGGGGATTAAATACAGAGTAAAGCTCTCTCTACACCATCCCCCACTCCCAGGGACAGGGGGTTAGATACAGAGTAAAGCTCCCTCAACACCGTACCGCCCCCCCATCAAACACACCCAGGGACAGGGACACATCTCTGACACGCCGACATGGACGGTAGGGTGAGTCCGTCGCTGATTGTTGCCTGCTCCCTGCTGGCTGGGGGTGGTACTGACCTCCTCTGCGGCTCCGCTTCCCGGGAAAAAGTTGCCTCCATCATGGCGATGGAGGGAAATGTAGAGGACTTTGGGATCACTGTAGAAGACTTGCTGGGTGCTGTTTCCATGGTGCACGTCCTTGTGGGTGAGGAGGTGAGGGGAAGGGTGGGTGGGTGGGGGGGAAACAGAGATGGTGACTCAAGGTAATGGCCCACTCAAACCCCCTCCCTCCATCGCTCGCCTTCTTCAACAAAGAGGAACCACCCCCAAGCCTCCGCCATATTGGGGGGAAACGGGGAAGGGGTTTGGGGTCCATGGGGGACGGTGTAGAGTGGGAGGGAATGGGGCAGGGGTTTGGGGTTCATGGGGGACAGAGTAGAGCGGGAGGGAATGGGGAAGGTGCTTGGGGTCTATTGGGATGGCGTAGAGCGGGAGGGAATGGGGAAGGGGTTTGGGGTCCATGGGATGGTGTAGAGAGGGAGGGAACGAGGTAGGGGTTTGGGGTCCATGGAGACGGTGTAGAGCGGGAGGGAACGGGGAAGGGGTTTGGGGTCCATGGGATGGTGTAGAGAGGGAGGGAACGAGGTAGGGGTTTGGGGTCCATGGAGACGGTGTAGAGCGGGAGGGAACGGGGAAGGGGTTTGGGTCCATGGGGATGGTGTAGAGGGGGAGGGAACGGGGAAGGGGTTTGGGGTCCATGGGGGACGGTGTAGAGCGGGAGGGAATGGGGAAGGGGTTTGGGGTCCATGGGGATGGTGTAGAGGGGGAGGGAACGGGGAAGGGGTTTGGGGTCCATGGGGGACGTTGTAGAGCGGGAGGGAACGGGGAAGGGGTTTGGGGTCCATTGGAACGGTGTAGTGCGGGAGGGAACGGGGAAGGGATTTGGTGTCCATGGGGGACGTTGTAGAGCGGGAGGGAACGGGGAAGGGGTTTGGGGTCCAGGAGGACGGTGTAGAGCGGGAGGGATTGGGGAAGGGGTTTGGGGTCCATCGGGGATGGTGTAGAGCGGGAGGGAATGGGGAAGGGGTTTGGTGTCCATGGTAACGGTGTGGAGCAGGAGGGAATGGGGTTGTGATGACTCACCCAGTCAACAATCAGAATCCGCCTGGTGTCTGTCTTCTGTAACAGCTGTTTGGTGGCCACAGCAACCGAGTTAAAGAAGCAGAATCCCCTGGAAGGGACGAGACGGGGAGGGAGGGGGTGTGGAAGATGGTGAATAACAAGCAAGTTCTCCAATGGTGGATGGGGGCTCAAAACCGACAGAGCGTCCACCTAATCCCAGCCCTTCCTCAACCGCTCAGGGAGGGGGCCCGACTCGCATGGCCTTCCCTGATGCTACCTCCCCCAGCCCTCCCGACCTCACCACCACCACAACCTCCCTCCCCACCCCTGGCCAACCCCAATCCTTCCAGCTCCACACATGATGGATCTTTAGACTGGACAGATGTGCAAGTGGATGGTGGTTTTGGGATCTTTGCACCGGGGTGGGCGGGAGAGGTGGGGAACGTTCCGGCGCGAGAGGGAGTGTGCTGCCAAAGCTCTCCCAGACTGACCCTTCCCCTGTGGGATGGCAGGGAGGAGGAGGCAGACTGGTTTGGTTTCGACTGTGCTCGCTGGGAGTTTGGGAGAATGAGGGTTGGGTTTGGATTGTTTAGGGTTGTGTGTGGGTTCAGTGGGTTTGAGGTGGTTTGATTAGAGTTGCGGTGGGGGGAATTGAAACAGGTTGGGTTGAAGTGGGTTGTTTTCGGTTGGTTTAGATTCGATTGGGGCTAGTTTGGGATAGTTGGGTTTGGTGAGTTGGAGAAGGTTCAGTTGGCTTCGGTTGTGTTTGGGTTGGGATGAGGTGGGTTCGGTTGTGTTGGGGTGGGTTGAGATGGTTTAGGTTGAGGTGGGTTGGGTTGAGTTGTATGGTGATGGGTTGGGTTGAGTTGGGTCGGTTTGAGGTGGGTTGGGTTGAGGTGGGTTGGGTTGAGTTGGGTTGTGTTGAGTCTGGATGGGCTGAGGTGGGTTGGGTTGTGTTGGGTTGGGTTGACGTGTGTTGGGTTGAGGTGGGTTGCGTTGAGATAACTTGAGTAGTGTTGGGTTGAGGTGGGTTTGGTTGAGTTGGGTTGGGCTGAGGTAGGTTGGGTTGAGGAGGTTTGGGTTGTGGTGGGTTGGGTTGCGGTGGGTTTAGTTGAGGTGTGTTGGGTTGAGATGACTTGAGTAGGGTTGGGTTGAGGTGGGTTTGGTTGAGGTAGGTTGGGTTGGGTTGGGTTGGGTTGCGGTGCGTTGAGTTGAGGTGCGTTGGGTTGAGTTGGGTTGGGTTGAGGAGGTTGGGTTGAGTTGGGTTGGATTGAGGTGGGTTGGGTTGAGGTGGGTTGGGTTGAGTTGGGTTGGGTTGAGTTGGGTTGGGTTGACGTGGGTTGGGTTGGGTTGAGTTGAGGTGGGTTGAGTTTGGTTGGGTTGAGTTGGGTTAGGTTGCGGTGGGTTGGGTTGAGGTGGGTTGGGTTGACTTGGATTTAGTTGTGTTGGGTTAAGGTGAGTTGGGTTGAGGTGGGTTGGATGAGTTGGGATGGGCTGAGGTGGGTTAATTTGAGTTGCGTTGGGGTGAGGTGAGTTGGGTTGAGTTGGGTTGGGTTGAGGTGGGTTGGTTGAGTTGGGTTGGTTGAGACGGAAAGGGTTGAGGTAGGATGGGTTTAGGTGGGTTGGGTTGGGTTGAGGTGGGTTGATCTGAGGTGGTTGGGTTGCATTGGGTTGGAATTAGGTGGGTTGGGTTGAGGTGGGCTGGGTGGAGGTGTGTTGGATTGAGCTGTGTTGGGTTGAGGTGGGTTGGGTTGAGCTGGGTTGGGTTGAGGTGGGTTGGGTTGAGTTGGGTTGGGTTGAATTGCGTTGGGTTGAGGTAGGTTGGGATGGGTTGAGTTGAGGTGGGTTGGGCTGAGGTGGTTTGGGTTGCGGTGGGTTGAGTTGGGTTGAGTTGAGATGAGTTGGTTGAGGTGTGTTGGGTTGAGGTGGGTTGGGTTGAGGTGGGTTGGGTTGGGTTGAGTTGGGTTGAGTTTGGTTGAGTTGGGTTGGGCTGAGGTGGGTTGGTTTGAGGTGGGTTGGGTTGACTTGGATTTAGTTGTGTTGGGTTAAGGTGGGTTGGGTTGAGGTGGGTTGGATGAGTTGGGATGGGCTGAGGTGGGTTAAGGTGAGTTGTGTTGGGGTGAGGTGAGTTGGGTTGAGTTGGGTTGGGTTGAGGTGGGTTGGTTGAGTTGGGTTGGTTGAGACCGGATGGGTTGAGGTAGGATGGGTTTAGGTGGGTTGGGTTGAGGTGGATTGTGTTGAGTTGGGTTGGGTTGAGGTGGGTTGAGTTGAAGTGGTTGGGTTGAGTTGGGTTGGAATGAGGTGGGTTGGGTGGAGGTGGGCTGGGTGGAGGTGTGTTGGGTTGAGGTGGGTTGGGTTCACGTGGGTTGGATTGAGTTGTGTTGGGATGAGTTGGGTTGGGATGAATTGCGTTGGGTTGAGTTGGGTTGGGTTGAGGTGGGATGGGTTGAGGTGGTCTGGGGTGAGGTGGGTTGGGTTGAGTTGTATAGAGGTGGGTGGAGTTGTATAGAGGTGGGTTGGGTTGAGTTGGGTTGACTTGAGGTGGGTTGGGTTAAGGTGGGTTGGGTTGAGGTGGGTTGGGTTGAATTGGGTTGAGTTGAGTGGAGGTGGGTTGGGTTGAGTTGGGTTGGGTTGAGGTGGGTTGGGTTGAGATGGGTTGTGTTGAGACTGGATGGGCTGAGGTGGGTTGGGTTGTGTTGGTTGGGTTTAGGTGGGTTGGGTTGAGTTGTATGGTTATGGGTTGGGTGGAGTTGGGTTGGTTTGAGGTGGGTTGGGTTGAGGTGGGTTGGGTTGAGTTGGGTTGGGTTGAGGTAGGTTGGGTTGAGGAGGTTGGGTTGAGTTGGGTTGGATTGAGGTGGGTTGGGTTGAGTTGGGTTGGGTTGAGTTGGGTTGGGTTGAGTTGAGTTGGGTTGGGTTGAGGTAGGATGGGTTGAGGTGGGTTGGGTTGAGGTGGTTTGGGTTGTGGTGGGTTGGGTTGCGGTGGGTTGAGTTGAGGTGAGTTAGGTTGAGTTGGGTTGGGCTGAGGTAGGATGGGTTGAGGTAGGTTGGGTTGAAGTGGGTTGGGTTGAGGTGGGTTGGGTTGTGGTGGGTTGGTTTGAGTTGGGTTGGGTTGTGGTGGGTTGGTTTGAGTTGGTTTGGGCTGAGGTGGGTTGGGTTGACTTGGATTTAGTTGTGTTGGGTTAAGGTGGGTTGGGTTGAGGTGGGTTGGATGAGTTGGGATGGGTTGAGGTGGGTTAAGTTGGGTTGAGTTGGGTTGGGTTGAGGTGGGTTGGTTGAGTTGGGTTTGTTGAGACAGAATGGGTTGAGGTAGGATGGGTTTAGGTGGGTTCGGTTGAGGTGGGTTGTGTTGAGTTGTGTTGGGTTGAGGTGGGTTGAGTTGAGGTGGTTGGGTTGCGTTGGGTTGGAATTAGGTGGGTAGGGTTGAGGTGGGCTGGGTGGAGGTGTGTTGGATTGAGCTGTGTTGGGTTGAGGTAGGTTGGGTTCACGTGGGTTGGGTTGAGTTGGGTTGGGTTGAATTGCGTTGGGTTGAGGTGGGTTGGGTTGGGTTGAGTAGGGCTGAGGTGGTTTGGGTTGTGGTAGGTTGGGTTGAGGTGAGTTGGTTGAGGTGGGTTGGGTTGGGTTGAGTTGAGTTGGGTTGAGTTTGGTTGGGTTGAGTTGGGTTGGTTGACTTGGATTTAGTTGTGTTGGGTTAAGGTGGGTTGGGTTGAGGTGGGTTGGGTGGAGGTGTGTTGGATTGAGCTGTGTTGGGTTGAGGTAGGTTGGGTTCACGTGGGTTGGATTGAGTTGGGTTGGGTTGAATTGCATTGGGTTGTGTTGGGTTGGGTTAAGGTGTGTTGGGTTGAGTGGGTTGGGTTTGGTTGAGTAGGGCTGAGGTGGTTTGGGTTGTTGTAGGTTGAGTTGAGGTGAGTTGGTTGAGGTGGGTTGGGTTGAGGTGGGTTGGGTTGGGTTGAGTTGAGTTGGGTTGAGTTGGGTTGGTTGACTTGGATTTAGTTGTGTTGGGTTAAGGTGGGTTGGGTTGAGGTGGGTTGGGTTGAGGTGGGCTGGGTGGAGGTGTGATGGATTGAGCTGTGTTGGGTTGAGGTATGTTGGGTTCACGTGGGTTGGATTGAGTTGGGTTGGGTTGAATTGCGTTGGGTTGTGTTGGGTTGGGTTAAGGTGGGTTGGGTTGAGTTGGGTTGGGTTGAGTGGGTTGGGTTGAGATGAGTTGGGTTGAGTTGGGTTTGGTTGAGTTGGGTTGGGGAGAGATGAGTTGGGTTGAGTTGGGTTGTGGTTGAGGTGGGTTGGGTTGAGTTGGCTTGGGTTGAGGTGGGTTGGGTTGATTTGTATGGTGGTGGGATGGGTTGAGTTGGGTTGGTTTGAGGTGGGTTGGGTTGAGGTGGGTTTGGTTGAGTGGAGGTAGGTTGGGTTGAGTTGGGTTTGGTTGAGTGGAGGTGGGTTGGGTTGAGTTGGGTTGGTTTGAGGTAGGTTGGGTTGAGGTGGGTTGGGTTGAGTTGGGTTGTGTTGAGTCTGGATGGGCTGAGGTGGGTTGGGTTGGGTTGACGTGGGTTGGGTTGAGGTGGTTTGCTTTGAGATAACTTGAGTAGTGTTGGGTTGAGGTGGATTTGGTTGAGTAGGGTGGGTTGGGTTGGGTTAGGTTGCGGTGCATTGAGTTGTGGTGGGTTGGGTTGAGTTGGGTTGGGTTGAGGAGATTGGGTTGGATTGAGGTGGGTTGCGTTGAGTTGGGTTGAGTTGGGTTGGGTTGAGGTGGTTTGGGTTGTGGTGGGTTGGGTTGCGGTGTGTTGAGTTGAGGTGAGTTGGGTTGAGGTGGGTTGGGTTGAGGTGGGTTGGGTTGAGTTGGGTTGGGTTGAGTTGGGTTAGGCGGAGGTGGGTTGTGCTGAGGTGGGTTGGGTTGACTTGGATTTAGTTGTGTTGGGTTAAGGTGGGTTGGGTTGAGGTGGGTTGGATGAGTTGGGATGGGCTGAGGTGGGTTAAGTTGAGTTGTGTTGGGGTGAGGTGAGTTGGGTTGAGTTGGGTTGGGTTGAGGTGGGTTGGTTGAGTTGGGTTTGTTGAGACAGAATGGGTTGAGGTAGGATGGGTTTAGGTGGGTTCGGTTGAGGTGGGTTGTGTTGAGTTGTGTTGGGTTGAGGTGGGTTGAGTTGAGGTGGTTGGGTTGCGTTGGGTTGGAATTAGGTGGGTAGGGTTGAGGTGGGCTGGGTGGAGGTGTGTTGGATTGAGCTGTGTTGGGTTGAGGTAGGTTGGGTTCACGTGGGTTGGGTTGAGTTGGGTTGGGTTGAATTGCGTTGGGTTGAGGTGGGTTAGATTGGCTTGAGTTGAGGTGGGTTGGGTTGAGGTGAGTAGGGCTGAGGTGGTTTGGGTTGCGGTAGGTTGAGTTGAGGTGAGTTGGTTGAGGTGGGTTGGGTTGAGGTGTGTTGGGTTGAGGTGGGTCGGTTTGAGTTGGGTTGGGATGCGGTAGGTTGAGTTGAGGTGAGTTGGTTGAGGTGGGTTGAGTTGAGTTGAGTTGGGTTGAGTTTGGTTGGGTTGAGTTGGGTTGGTTGACTTGGATTTAGTTGTGTTGGGTTAAGGTGGGTTGGGTTGAGGTGGGTTGGAATGAGGTGGGTTGGGTTGAGGTGGGCTGGGTGGAGGTGTGTTGGATTGAGCTGTGTTGGGTTGAGTTCACGTGGGTTGGGTTGAGGTAGGATGGGTTTAGGTTGGTTGGGTTGAGGTGGATTGTGTTGAGTTGGGTTGGGTTGAGGTGGGTTGAGTTGAGGTGGTTGGGTTCAGTTGGATTGGAATGAGGTGGGTTGGGTTGAGTTGGGCTGGGGTGAGGTGAGTTGGGTTGTTTTGGATTGGGTAGGGTGGAGGTAGGTTGGGTTGAGTTGGGTTGGTTTGAGGTGGGTGGGGTTGAGGTGGGTTGGGTTGAGTTGGGTTGGGTTGAGGTGTGTTGGGTTGATTTGTATGGTGGTGGGTTGGGTTGAGTTGGGTTGGTTTGAGGTGCGTTGGGTTGAGTTGGGTTTGGTTGAGTGGAGGTGGGTTGGGTTGAGTTGGGTTGGTTTGAGGTGGGTTGGGTTGAGGTGGGTTGGGTTGAGTTGAGTTGTGTTGAGTCTGGATGGGCTGAGGTGGGTTGGGTTGTGTTGGGTTGGGTTGACGTGGGTTGGGTTGAGGTGGGTTGCGTTGAGATAACTTGAGTAGTGTTGGGTTGAGGTGGATTTGGTTGAGTAGGTTGGGTTGGGTTGGGTTAGGTTGCGGTGCGTTGAGTGGAGGTGGGTTGGGTTGAGTTGGGTTGGGTTGAGGTGGGTTGGGTTGAGGAGGTTGGGTTGAGTTGGGTTGGATTGAAGTGGGTTGTGTTGAGTTGGGTGGGGTTGTGGTGGGTTGTGTTGCGGTGTGTTGAGTTGAGGTGAGTTGGGTTGAGGTGTGATGGGTTGAGGTGGGTTGGGTTGAGGTGGGTTGGGTTGAGTTGGGTTGGGTGAGTTGGGTTGGGCTGAGGTGGGTTGGGTTGACTTGGATTTAGTTGTGTTGGGTTAAGGTGGGCTGGGTTGAGGTGGGTTGGATGAGTTGGGATGGGCTGAGGTGGGTTAAGTTGAGTTGTGTTGGGGTGAGGTGAGTTGGGTTGCGTTGGGTTGAGTTGGGTTGGATTGAGTTGGGTTGGATGGGTAGGATGGGTTAAGGTTGGTTGGGTTGAGGTGGGTTGGAATGAGGTGGGTTGGAATGAGGTGGGTTGGGTTGAGGAGGGCTGGGTGGAGGTGTGTTGGGGTGAGGTGAGTTGGTTGAGTTGGGTTGGGTAGTGTGGAGGTGGGTTTGGTTGAGTTGGGTTGGGTTGAGGTGGGTTGGGTTGAGTTGGGATGGGCTGAGGTGGGTTAAGTTGAGTTGTGTTGGGGTGAGGTGAGTTGGGTTGCGTTGGGTTGAGTTGGGTTGGGTTGAGTTGAGTTGGTTGAGGTAGGATGGGTTAAGGTTGGTTGGGTTGAGGTGGGTTGGAATGAGGTGGGTTGGAATGAGGTGGGTTGGGTTGAGGAGGGCTGGGTGGAGGTGTGTTGAGTTGGGATGGGCTGAGGTGGGTTAAGTTGAGTTGTGTTGGGGTGAGGTGAGTTGGGTTGCGTTGGGTTGAGTTGGGTTGGGTTGAGTTGAGTTGGTTGAGGTAGGATGGGTTAAGGTTGGTTGGGTTGAGGTGGGTTGGAATGAGGTGGGTTGGAATGAGGTGGGTTGGGTTGAGGAGGGCTGGGTGGAGGTGTGTTGGGTGGAGGTGGGTTGGTTGAGTTGGGTTGGTTGAGACCAGATGGGTTGAGGTAGGATGGGTTTAGGTTGGTTGGGTTGAGGTGGATTGTGTTGAGTTGGGTTGGGTTGAGGTGGGTTGAGTTGAGGTGGTTGGGTTCAGTTGGATTGGAATGAGGTGGGTTGGGTTGAGGTGGGCTGGGTGGGGGTGTGTTGGAATGAGGTATGTTGGGTTTACGTGGGTTGGATTGAGTTGGGTTGGGTTGAATTGCGTTGGGTTGAGTTGGGTTGGGTTGAGGTGGGTTGGGTTGAGGTGGATTGAATTGGGTTGGGTTGGGTTGAATTGGGTTGGGTTTAGGTGGGTTGGGTTGAGTGGGTTGGGGTGGAGGTGGGTTTGGTTGAGTTGGGTTGAGGTGGGTTGGGTTGAGTGGGTTGGGGTGAGGTGAGTTGGTTGAGTTGGGTTGGGTAGTGTGGAGGTGGGTTTGGTTGAGTTGGGTTGGGTTGAGGTGGGTTGGGTTGAGTTGGGTTGGGTTGAGGTGGATTGGGTTGATGTGGGTTGGGTTGAGGTGGATTGGGTTGAGGTGGGTTGGGTTGAGTTGGGTTGGGTTTAGGTGGGTTGTGTTGATTTGTATGGTGGTGGGTTGAGTTGAGTTGGGTTGGTTTGAGGTGGGTTGGGTTGAGGTGCGTTGGGTTGAGTTGGGTTGGGTTGAGTGGAGGTGGGTTGGGATGAGATGGTTTAGGTTGAGGTGGGTTGGGCTGAGTTGTATGGTGATGGGTTAGGTTGAGTTGGGTTGGTTTGAGGTGGGTTGGGTTGAGGTGGGTTGCGTTGAGATAACTTGAGTAGTGTTGGGTTGAGGTGGATTTGGTTGAGTAGGTTGGGTTGGGTTGGGTTAGGTTGAGGAGGTTGGGTTGAGTTGGGTTGGATTGAGGTGGGTTGCGTTGAGTTGGGTTGGGTTGACGTGGGTTGGGTTGGTTTGAGTTGAGGTGGGTTGGGTTGAGGTGGTTTGGGTTGTGGTGGGTTGGGTTGCGGTGAGTTGAGTTGAGGTGAGTTGGGTTGAGGTGGGTTTGGTTGAGGTGGGTTGGGATGAGTTGGGTTGGGTTGAGGTTGGTTGTGTTGAGTTGAGTTGGGTTGAGTTGGGTTGGGTGAGTTGGGTTGGGCTGAGGTGGGTTGGGTTGACTTGGATTTAGTTGTGTTGGGTTAAGGTGGGCTGGGTTGAGGTGGGTTGGATGAGTTGGGATGGGCTGAGGTGGGTTAAGTTGAGTTGTGTTGGGGTGAGGTGAGTTGGGTTGAGTTGGGTTGGTTGATTTGGGTTGGTTGAGACCGGATGGGTTGAGGTAGGATGGGATTAGGTTGGTTGGGTTGAGGTGGATTGTGTTGAGGTGGGTTGGGTTGAGGTGGGTTGAGTTGAGGTGGTTGGGTTCAGTTGGATTGGAATGAGGTGGGTTGGGTTGAGGTGGGCTGGGTGGAGGTGTGTTGGAATGAGGTATGTTGGGTTTATGTGGGTTGGATTGAGTTGGGTTGGGTTGAATTGCTTTGGGTTGAGTTGGGTTGGGTTGAGGTGGGTTGGGTTGAGGTTGGTTGGGTTGAGATGGGATGGCTTGAGTTAGGGTGGTTGAGTTGGGTTGGGTTGAGGTGGGATGGGTTGAGGTGGAATGAATTGGGTTGGGTTGGGTTGAACTGGGTTGGGTTGAGATGGGTTGGGTTGAGTGGATTGGGTTCAGATGTGTTGGGTTGAGTTGGGTTTGGTTGAGTTGGGTTGGGGTGAGGTGAGTTGGTTGAGTTGGGTAAGGTTGAGTTGGGTTGGGGTGAGGTGAGTTGGGTTGATTTGGGTTGGGTAGGGTGGAGGTGGGTTTGGTTGAGTTGGGTTGGGTTGAGGTGGGTTGGGTTGAGTTGGGTTGGGTTTAGGTGGGTTGGGTTGATTTGGGTTGGTTTGAGGTGGGTTGGGTTGAGGTGGGTTGGGTAGGGTGGAGGTGGGTTGGGTTGAGTTGGGTTGGTTTGAGGTGGGTTGGGTTGAGGTGGGTTGGGTTGAGTTGGGTTGGGTTTAGGTGGGTTGGGTTGATTTGTATGGTGGTGGGTTGGGTTGAGTTGGGTTGGTTTGAGGTGGGTTGGGTTGAGGTGCGTTGGGTTGAGTTGGGTTGGGTTGACGTGGGTTGGGTTGAGGTGGGTTGCGTTGAGATAACTTGAGTAGTGTTGGGTTGAGGTGGGTTGGGTTGGGGTGAGGTGGGTTGGGTTGAGTTGTATGGTGATGGGTTAGGTTGAGTTGAGTTGGTTTGAGGTGGGTTGGGTTGAGGTGGGTTGGGTTGAGTTGGGTTGTGTTGAGTCTGGATGGGCTGAGGTGGGTTGGGTTGTGTTGGGTTGGGTTGACGTGGGTTGGGTTGAGGTGGGTTGCATTGAGATAACTTGAGTAGTGTTGGGTTGAGGTGGGTTGGGTTGGGGTGAGGTGGGTTGGGTTGAGTTGGGTTGGGTTGAGGTGGGTTGGGTTGAGGAGGTTGGGTTGAGTTGGGTTGGATTGAGGTGGGTTGCATTGAGGTGGGTTGGGTTGAGTTGGGTTGGGTTGATGTGAGTTGGGTTGGGTTGAGTTGAGGTGGGATGGGTTGAGGTGGAATGAATTGGGTTGGGTTGGGTTGAATTGGGTTGGGTTGAGGTGGGTTGGGTTGAGTGGATTGGGTTCAGATGTGTTGGGTTGAGTTGGGTTTGGTTGAGTTGGGTTGGGGTGAGGTGAGTTGGTTGAGTTGGGTAAGGTTGAGTTGGGTTGGGGTGAGGTGAGTTGGGTTGATTTGGGTTGGGTAGGGTGGAGGTGGGTTTGGTTGAGTTGGGTTGGGTTGAGGTGGGTTGGGTTGAGTTGGGTTGGGTTTAGGTGGGTTGGGTTGATTTGGGTTGGTTTGAGGTGGGTTGGGTTGAGGTGGGTTGGGTAGGGTGGAGGTGGGTTGGGTTGAGTTGGGTTGGTTTGAGGTGGGTTGGGTTGAGGTGGGTTGGGTTGAGTTGGGTTGGGTTTAGGTGGGTTGGGTTGATTTGTATGGTGGTGGGTTGGGTTGAGTTGGGTTGGTTTGAGGTGGGTTGGGTTGAGGTGCGTTGGGTTGAGTTGGGTTGGGTTGACGTGGGTTGGGTTTAGGTGGGTTGCGTTGAGATAACTTGAGTAGTGTTGGGTTGAGGTGGGTTGGGTTGGGGTGAGGTGGGTTGGGTTGAGTTGTATGGTGATGGGTTAGGTTGAGTTGAGTTGGTTTGAGGTGGGTTGGGTTGAGGTGGGTTGGGTTGAGTTGGGTTGTGTTGAGTCTGGATGGGCTGAGGTGGGTTGGGTTGTGTTGGGTTGGGTTGACGTGGGTTGGGTTGAGGTGGGTTGCGTTGAGATAACTTGAGTAGTGTTGGGTTGAGGTGGGTTGGGTTGGGGTGAGGTGGGTTGGGTTGAGTTGGGTTGGGTTGAGGTGGGTTGGGTTGAGGAGGTTGGGTTGAGTTGGGTTGGATTGAGGTGGGTTGCATTGAGGTGGGTTGGGTTGAGTTGGGTTGGGTTGATGTGGGTTGGGTTGGGTTGAGTTGAGGTGGTTTGGGTTGAGTTGGGTTGGGTAGAGGTGGTTTGGGTTGTGGTGGGTTGGGTTGCAGTGGGTTTAGTTGAGGTGAGTTGGGTTGAGGTGCGTTGGGTTGAGGTGGGTTGGGTTGAGGTGGGTTGGGTTGAGTTGGGTTGGGTTGAGGTTGGTTGTGTTGAGTTTAGTCGGGTTGAGTTGGGTTGGGTGAGTTGTGTTGGGTTAAGGTGGGTTGGGTTGAGGTGGGTTGGATGAGTTGGATGGGCTGAGGTGGGTTAAGTTGAGTTGTGTTGGGGTGAGGTGAGTTGGGTTGAGTTGGGTTGAGTTGGGTTGGGTTGAGTTGGGTTGGTTGAGTTGGGTTGGTTGAGACCAGATGGGTTGAGGTAGGATGGGTTTAGGTTGGTTGGGTTGAGGTGGGTTGAGTTGAGGTGGTTGGGTTGAGTTGGGTTGGAATGTGGTGGGTTGGGTTGAGGAGGGCTGGGTGGAGGTGTGTTGGGTGGAGGTGGGTTGGTTGAGTTGGGTTGGTTGAGACCGGATGGGTTGAGGTAGGATGGGTTTAGGTTGGTTGGGTTGAGGTGGATTGTGTTGAGTTGGCTTGGGTTGAGGTGGGTTGAGTTGAGGTGGTTGGGTTCAGTTGGATTGGAATGAGGTGGGTTGGGTTGCGGTGGGCTGGGTGGAGGTGTGTTGGATTGAGGTAGGTTGGGTTTACGTGGGTTGGATTGAGTTGGGTTGGGTTGAATTGCGTTGGGTTGAGTTGGGTTGGGTTGAGGTGGGTTGGGTTGAGGTTGGTTGAGTTGAGATGGGATGGCTTGAATTAGGGTGGTTGAGTTGGGTTGGGTTGAGGTGGGATGGGTTGAGGTGGAATGAATTGGGTTGGGTTGGGTTGAATTGGGTTGGGTTGAGGTGGGTTGGGTTGAGGTGGGTTGGGTTCAGATGTGTTGGGTTGAGTTGGTTTGGGGTGAGGTGAGTGGGGTTGATTTGGGTTGGGTTGGGTGGAGGTGCATTGGTTTGAGATGGTTTCGGTTGAGGTGGGTTGGGTTGAGTTGTATAGTGGTGGGTTGGGTTGAGCTGGGTTGGCTTGAGGTGGGTTGGGTTAAGGTGGGTTGGGTTGAGGTGGGTTGGGTTGAAATAGGTTGGGTTGATTTGTATGGTGGTGGGTTGGGTTGAGTTGGGTTGGTTTGAGGTGGGTTGGGTTGAGGTGCGTTGGGTTGAGTTGGTTTGGGTTGAGTGGAGGTGGGTTGGCATGAGATGGTTTAGGTTGAGGTGGGTTGGGTTGAGTTGTATGGTGATGGGTTAGGTTGAGTTGGGTTGGGTTGAGGTGGGTTGGTTTGAGATGGTTTAGGTTGAGTTGTATAGTGATGGGTTGGGTTGAGTTGGGTTGGTTTGAGGTGGGTCGGGTTGAGATGGGTTGGGTTGAGTTGGGTTGGGTTGAGTTGAGTTGGGTTGAGGTTTGTTTGGTTGGGTTGAGTTGAGTTGGGTTGAGGTTTGTTTTGTTGAGGTAGTTTGGCTTGGGTTGGGTTAGGTTGCGGTGCGTTGAGTTGAGGTGGGTTGGGTTGAGTTGGGTTGGGTTCAGATGGGTTGAGTTGAGGAGGTTGTGTTGAGGAGGTTGGATTGAGTTGGGTTGGATTGAGGTGGGTTGGGTTGAGTTGGGTTGGGTTGAGTTGGGTTGGGTTGACGTGGGTTGGGTTGGGTTGAGTTGGGCTGGGCTGAGGTGGGTTGGGTTGAGGTGGGTTGGGTTGGGTTGAGTTGAGTTGGGTTGAGTTTGGTTGGGTTGAGGTGGGTTGGGTTGAGATGACTTCAGTAGGGTTGGGTTGAGGTGGGTTTGGTTGAGGTAGGTTGGGTTGAGTTGGATTGGATTGAGGTGGGTTGGGTTGAGTTGGGTTGGGCTGAGGTAGGATGGGTTGAGGTGAGTTGTGTTGAGATGGGTTGGGTTGAGTTGAGTTGGGTTGAGTTTGGTTGGTTGAGGTGGGTTGGATTGAGGTGGGTTGGGTTGACTTGGATTTAGTTGTGTTGGGTTAAGGTGGATTGGGTTGAGGTGGGTTGGATGAGTTGGGATGGGCTGAGGTAGGGTAAGTCAAGTTGTATTGGGGTGAGGTGAGTTGGGTTGAGTTGGGTTGAGTTGAGGTGGGTTGAGTTGAGGTGGTTGGGTTGCGTTGGGTTGGAATTAGGTGGGTTGGGTTGAGGTGGGCTGGGTGGAGGTGTGTTGGATTGAGGTAGGTTGGGTTGAGGTAGGTTGGGTTCACGTGGGTTGGGTTGAGTTGGGTTGGGTTGAATTGCGTTGGGTTGAAGTGGGTTGGGTTGGGTTGAGTTGAGGTGGGTTGGGTTGTGGTGGGTTGGGCTGAGGTGGTTTGGGTTGCGGTGGGTTGAGTTGAGGTGAGTTGGTTGAGGTGGGTCGGTTTGAGTTGGGTTGGGTTGAGGTGGGTTGGGTTGGGTTGAGTTGGGTTGGGCTGAGGTGGGTTGGTTGACTTGGATTTAGTTGTGTTGGGTTAAGGCGGGTTGGGTTGAGGTGGGTTGGAATGAGGTGGTTTGGGTTGAGGTGGGTTGGAATGAGGTGGGATGGGTTAGGGTGGGCTGGGTGGAGGTGTGGTGGATTGAGGTAGGTTGGGTTCACGTGGGTTGGATTGAGTTGGGTTGGGTTGAGTTGGGTTGGGTTGAATTGCGTTGGGTTGAGTTGGGTTGGAATGAGGTGGGTTGGGTTGTGTTGGGTTGCTTTGAGATGGGTTGGGTTGAGTTGGGGTGGTTGTGTTGGGTTGGGTTGAGGTGGAATGGGTTGAGGTGGATTGAATTGGGTTGGGTTGGGTTGAATTGGGTTGGTTGAGGTGGGTTGGGTTGAGGTGGGTTGGGTTGAGATGTGTTGGGTTGAGTTGGTCTGGGGTGAGGTGAGTTGGGTTGATTTGGGTTGGGTTGGGTGGAGGTGGGTTGGGTTGAGTTGGTTGGGTTGAGGTGGTTTGGGTTGAGTTGTATATGGTGGGTTGGGTTGAGTTGGGTTGGCTTGAGTTGGGTTGGGTTGAGGTGGGTTGGGTTGAGGTGGTTTGGGTTGAGGTGGTTTGGGTTGAGGGGGGTTGGGTTGAATTGGGTTGGTTTGAGTGGAGGTTGGTTGGATTGAGTTGGGTTGCGTTGAGGTGGGTTGGGTTGAGATGGTTTAGGTTGAGGTGGGTTGGGTTGAGTTGTATGGTGATGGGTTGGGTTGAGTTGGGTTGGTTTGAGGTCGGTTGGGTTGAGGTGGGTTGGGTTGAGATGGGTTTGATGATGTAGGTTGGGTTGGGTTGGGTTAGGTTGCGGTGCGTTGAGTTGAGGTGGGTTGGGTTGAGTTGGGTTGGGTTGAGGTGGGTTGGGTTGAGAAGGTTGGGTTGAGTTGGGTTGGATTGAGGTGGGTTGGGTTGTGGTGGGTTGGGTTGTGGTGGGTTGGGTTGAGTTGGGTTGGGTTGGCGTGGGTTGGGTTGGGTTGAGTTGAGGTGGGTTGGGCTGCGTTGGGTTGGGTTGAGTTGGGTTGGGTGGACGTGGGTTGGGTTGGGTTGGGTTGAGGTGGGTTGGGTTGAGTTGGGTTGGGTTGACGTGGGTTGAGGTGGGTTGGGTTGAGGTGATTTGGGTTGTGGTGGGTTGAGTTGAGGTGAGTTGGGTTGAGGTGGGTTGGGTTGGGTTGAGGTGGGTTGGGTTGAGTTGGGTTGGGTTGAGGTGGGTTGAGTTTGGTTGGGTTGAGTTGGGTTGGGCTGAGGTGGGTTGTGTTGAGTTGGGTTGGGTTGAGGTGGGTGGGTTGAGTAGGGTTGGAATTTAGTGGGTTGGGTTTAGGTGGGTTGGGTTGAGGTGGGTTGTGTTGAGTTGGGTTGGGTTGAGGTGGGTTGATTTGAGGTGGTTGGGTTGAGTTGGCTTGGAATTAGGTGGGTTGGGTTAAGGTGGGTTGGGTTGAGGTGGGTTGGGTTGAGTTGGGTTGGGTTGAGGTGGGTTGGGTTGCGCTGTGGTGGGTTGGTTTGAGGTGGGTTGGGTTGACTTGGATTTAGTTGTGTTGGGTTAAGGTGGGTTGGGTTGAGGTAGGTTGGATGAGTTGGGATGGGCTGAGGTGGGTTAAGTTGAGTTGTGTTGGGGTGAGGTGAGTTGGGTTAAGTTCAGTTGAGTTGGGTTGGGTTGAGGTGGGTTCGTTGAGTTGGGTTGGTTGAGATGGGATAGGTTGAGGTAGGATGGGTTTAGGTGGGTTGGGTTGAGGTGGGTTGTGTTGAGTGGGTTGGGTTGAGGTGGGTTGGGTTGAGTTGGTTGGAATGAGGTGGGTTGGGTTGAGGTGGGCTGGGTGGAGGTGTGTTGGATTGAGCTGTGTTGAGTTGAGATAGGTTGGGTTCACGTGGGTTGGGTTGAGTTGGGTTGGGTTGGGTTGAGGTGGGTTGGGTTGAGGTGGGTTGGGTTGTGTTGGGTTAGTTTGAGATGGGTTGGGATTGAGGTGGGTTGGGTTGAGATGGGTTGGGTTGAGTTGGGGTGGTTGAGTTGGGTTGGGATGAGGTGGGATGGGTTGAGGTGGGTTGGGTTGAGATGTTTTGGATTGAGTTGAGGAGGGTTGGGTTGAGTTAGGTTGGGTTGATGTGGGTTGGGTTGAGATGGTTTAGGTTGTGGTGGGTTGGCTTGAGTTGTATTGGGTTGAGTTGGGTTGGTTTGAGGTGGGATGGGTTGAGGTGGGTTGGGTTGAGTTAGGTTGGTTTGAGGTGGGTTGAGTGGAGGTAGGTTGGGTTGTGTTGGGCTGGGTTGAGGTGGGTTGGGTTGAGGTAGGTTGGGTTGAGGTGGTTTAGGTTGAGTTGGGTAGGTTGCGATGGGTTCGGTTGAGGTGGGTTGGTTTGAGATGAGTTCGGTTGAGTTGGGTTGGTTGAGGTGGGTTGGGGTGAGATGGGCTGGGTTGAGGTGGGTTGAGTTGGGTAGGGTTGGGTTGAGTTGGGTTGGATTGAAGTGGGTTGGGTTGAGGTGGGTTGGGTTGAGTTGGATTGGTTTGAGGTGGGTTGGGTTGAGGTGGATTGGGTTGAGTTGAGTTGGGCTGAGGTGGTTTGGGTTGAGTTGGGTTGGTTGAGTTGGGTTGGGTTGTGATGGGCTGGGTTGTGGTTGGTTGGGTTGAGTTGGATTTAGTTGTGGTGGGTTGGGTTGAGGTTGTTTGGATGAGTTGGGATGGGCTGAGGTGGGTTAAGTTGAGTTATGTTGGCGTGAGGTGAGTTGGGTTGTGTTGGGTTGGATTGAGTTGGGTTGTGTTGAGGTGGGTTGGTTGAGTTGGGTTGGTTGAGATGGGTTGGCTTGAGGTGGGTTGGGTGGAGGTGTGTTGGGTTGAGGTAGGTTGGGTTCAGGTGGGCTGGGTTGAGGTGGGTTGGTTGAGTTGTGTTGGGTTGAGGTGGGTTGGGTTGAGGTGGGCTGGGTTGAGATGGGTTGGTTGAGTTGTGTTGGGTTTAGGTGGGTTGGGTTGAGGTGGGCTGTGTTGAGGTGGGTTGAGTTGGGTTGGGTTGGTTTGAGTTGGGTTGGTTTGAGGTGGGTTGGGTTGAGTTGGGTTGGGTTGAGATGGGTTGGGTTGAGGTGGGTTGGGTTGAGTTGGATTTAGTTGTGGTGGGTTGGGTTGAGGTTGTTTGGATGAGTTGGGATGGGCTGAGGTGGGTTAAGTTGAGTTATGTTGGGGTGAGGTGAGTTGGGTTGTGTTGGGTTGGATTGAGTTGTGTTGGGTTGAGGTGGGTTGGTTGAGTTGGATTTAGTTGTGGTGGGTTGGGTTTAGGTTGTTTGGATGAGTTGGGATGGGCTGAGGTGGGTTAAGTTGAGTTATGTTGGGGTGAGGTGAGTTGGGTTGTGTTGGGTTGGATTGAGTTGGGTTGGGTTGAGGTGGGTTGGTTGAGTTGGGTTGGTTGAGGTGGGTTGGGTTGAGGTGGGTTGGTTGAGCTGTGTTGGGGTTAGGTGGGTTGGGTTGAGGTGGGCTGGGTTGAGGTGTGTTGGTTGAGTTGGGTTGGGTTGAGTTGGGTCGGGTTGAGATGGGTTGGGTTGAGGTGGGTTGGGTTGAGTTGGATTTAGTTGTGGTAGGTTGGGTTGAGGTTGTTTGGATGAGTTGGGATGGGCTGAGGTGGGTTAAGTTGAGTTATGTTGGGGTGAGGTGAGTTGGGTTGTGTTGGGTTGGATTGAGTTGGGTTGGGTTGAGGTGAGTTGGTTGAGTTGTGTTGGTTGAGATGGGATGGGTTGAGTTGGATTTAGTTGTGGTGGGTTGGGTTTAGGTTGTTTGGATGAGTTGGGATGGGCTGAGGTGGGTTAAGTTGAGTTATGTTGGGGTGAGGTGAGGTGGGTTGGATTGAGTTGGGTTGGGTTGAGGTGGGTTGGTTGAGTTGGGTTGGTTGAGATGGGTTGGGTTGAGGTGGGTTGGGCTGAGGTGGGTTGGTTTGAGGTGGTATGGGTTGACGTGGATTTAGTTGTGTTGGGTTAAGGTGGGTTGGGTTGAGGTGGGTTGGATGAGTTGGGATGGGCTGAGGTGGGTTAAGTTGAGTTGTGTTGGGTTGAGGTGAGTTGGGTTGGGTTAGGTTGAGTTGGGTTGGGTTGAGTTGGGTTGTGTTGGGTTGGTTGAGTTGGGTTGGGTTGAGGTGGGTTGGGTTGAGATGGGCTGGGTTGAGGTGGGCTGAGTTGGGTTAGGTTGAGTTGGGTTGGTTTGAGGTAGGTTGGGTTGAGGTGGGTTGGGTTGAGGTGGGTTGCTTCAGTTGGGTTGGTTGAGATGGGATGGGTTGAGGTGGGTTGGGTGGAGGTGTGTTGGGTTGAGCTGTGTTGGGTTGAGGCAGGTTAGGTTGGGTTCAGGTGGGTTAGGTTGAGTTGGGTTGGGTTGAGGTGGGTTGGGTTGAGTTGGGTTGGGTGGAGGTGTGTTGGGTTGAGCTGTGTTGGGTTGAGGTAGATTGGGTTCAGATGGGTTGGGTTGAGGTGAGATGGGTTGAGTTGGGTTGGGGTGAGTTGGGATGGGCTGAGTTGGATTTAGTTGTGTTGGGTTGAGGTGGGTTGGGTTGAGGTTAGTTGGATGAGTTGGGATGGGCTGAGGTGGGTTAAGTTGAGTTGTGTTGGGGTGTGGTGAGTTGGGTTGAGTTGGGTTGGTTGAGACGGGATGGGTTGAGGTAGGATGGGTTCAGGTGGGTTGGCTTGAGTTGGGTAGGTTGCGATGGGTTCGATTGAGGTGGGTTGGTTTGAGATGGGTTGGGTTGAGTTGGGTTGGTTGAGTTGTGTTGGGTTGAGATGGGTTGGGTTGAGATGGGCTGGGTTGAGCTGGGTTGAGTTGGGTTGGGTTGGGTTGAGTTGGGTTGGTTTCAGGTAGGTTGGGTTGAGGTGGGTTGGTTGAGTTGTGTTGGTTGAGATGGGATGGGTTGAGGTGGGTTGGTTTGAGGTGGGTTGGTTGAGTTGTGTTGGGATGCGATGGGTTGGGTTGAGATGGGCTGGGTTGAGGTGGGTTGAGTTGGGTTGGGTTGGGTTGGGCAGAGGTGGGTTGTGTTGTGTTGGGTTGGGTTGATGTGGGTTGGGTTGAGATGGTTTGGGCTGAGTGGGGTTGGGTTGACGTGGGTTGGGTTGAGGTTGGTTGGATGAGTTGGGATGGGCTGAGGTGGGTTAAGTTGAGTTGTGTTGGGGTGTGGTGAGTTGGGTTGAGTTGGGTTGGGTTGAGTTAGGTTGGGTTGAGATGTGTTGGGTTGAGATGGGGTAAGTTGAGTTGGGTTGGGTTTAGTTGGGTTTGGTGGAGTTGGGTTGGGGTGCGGTGAGTTGGGTTTATTTGGGTTGGGTTGGGTTGGGTTGAGGTGGGTTGGGTTGACGTGGGTTGGGTTGAGGTAGGTTAGTTGAGTTGGGTTGGGTTGAGGTGGGTTGGGTGGAGGTGTCATGGGTTGAGCTGTGTTGGGTTGAGGTGGGTTAGGTTGAGTTGGGTTGTGTTGAGGAAGGTTGGGTTGAGGTGGGTTACGTTGAGTTGGGTAGGTTGCGATTGGTTCGAATGAGGTGGGTTGGCTTGAGATGGGTTGGGTTGGTTGAGTTGTGTTGTGCTGAGATGGGTTGGGTTGAGATGGGCTGGGTTGAGCTGGTTTGAGTTGGGTTGGTTTGAGGTATGTTGGGTTGAGGTGGGTTGGTTGAGTTGTGTTGGTTGAGATGGGATGGGTTGAGGTGGGTTGGTTTGAGGTGGGTTGGTTGAGTTGTGTTGGGATGAGATGGGTTGGGTTGAGATGGGCTGGGTTGAGGTGGGTTGAGTTGGGTTGGGTTGGGTTGAGTTGGGTTGGTTTGAGGTAGGTTGGGTTGAGGTGGGTTGGGTTGAGGTGGGTTGCGTTGAGTTGGTTTGGGGTGAATTGGGTTGGGTTGAGGTAGGTTGAGTTGGGTTCAGGTGGGTTGGGTTGAGTTGGGTTGGGTTGAGATGGGCTGGGTTGAGGTGGGTTGAGTTGGGTTGGTTTGAGGTAGGTTGGGTTGAGGTGGGGTTGCGTTGAGTTGGCTTGGGGTGAATTGGGTTGGGTTGAGTTGTGTTGGGTTGAGGTGGGTTGGGTTGACGTGGGGTAAGTTGAGTTGGGTTGGGTTTAGTTGGGTTTGGTTGAGATGGGATGGGTTGAGGTGGGTTGGGTGGAGGTGTGTTGGGTTGAGCTGTGTTGGTTTGAGGTAGGTTGGGTTGAGGTGGTGTTGTGTTGAGTTGGGACTGGGGTGAATTAGGTTGGGTTGAGGTGTGTTGGCTTGAGGTGGGTTGGGTTGTGTTTGCGTTGGTTTGAGATGGGTTGGGTTGAGTTGGGTTGGGTTCAGGTAGATTGGGTTGAGGTGAGTTAGGTTTAGTTGGGTAGGTTGCGATGGGTTTGGTTGAGGTGGGTTGGTTTGAGATGGGTTGGGTTGAGTTGGGTTGGTTGAGATGTGTTGGGTTGAGGTGGGTTGGGTTGAGGTGGGCTGGGTTGAGGTGGGTTGAGTTGGGTTGGGTTGTGTTGAGTTGGGTTGGTTTGAGGTGGGTTGGGTTGAGTTGAGTTGGGTTGAGATGGGTTGGGTTGAGGTGGGTTGGGTTGAGTTGGATTTAGTTGTGGTGGGTTGGGTTGAGGTTGTTTGGATGAGTTGGGATGGGTTGAGGTGGGTTAAGTTGAGTTATGTTGGGGTGAGGTGAGTTGGGTTGTGTTGGGTTGGATTGAGTTGGGTTGGGTTGAGGTGGGTTGGTTGAGTTGGGTTGGTTTGAGGTGGGTTGGGTTGACTTGGATTTAGTTGTGTTGTGTTAAGGTGGGTTGGGTTGAGGTGGGTTGGATGAGTTGGGATGGGCTGAGGTGGGTTAAGTTGAGTTGTGTTGGGGTGAGGTGAGTTGGGTTGGGTTAAGTTGAGTTGGGTTGGGTTGTGTTGGGTTGGTTGAGATGGGCTGGGTTGAGGTGGGTTGAATTGAGTTGGGTTGGTTTGAGGTAGGTTGGGTTGTGATGGTTTGGGTTGAGTTGGGTTGGTTTGAGGTAGGTTGGGTTGAGGTGTGTTGGGTTGAGGTGGGTTGCTTCAGTTGCGTTGGTTGAGATGGGATGGGTTGAGGTGGGTTGGGTGGAGGTGTGTTGGGTTGAGGTAGGTTGGGTTGGGTTCAGGTGGGTTAGGTTGAGTTGGGTTGGGTTGAGGTGTGTTGGGTTGGGTTGTGTTGGGTTGAGGTAGATTGGGTTCAGATGGGTTGGGTTGAGGTGAGATGGGTTGAGTTGGGTTGGGTTGAGTTGGGATGGGCTGAGGTGGGTTGTGTTGAGTTGTGTTGGGGTGTGGTGAGTTGGGTTGATTTGGTTTGGGTTGAGTTAGGTTGGGTTGAGATGGGTTGGGTTGAGGTGGGGTAAATTGAGTTGGGTTGGGTTTAGTTGGGTTTGGTGGAGTTGAGTTGGGGTGCGGTGAGTTGGGTTTATTTGGGTTGGGTTGGGTTGGGTTGACGTGGGTTGGTTTGAGGTAGGTTGGTTGAGTTGGGTTGGGTTGAGGTGGGTTGGGTGGAGGTGTCATGGGTTGAGCTGTGTTGGGTTGAGGTAGTTTGGGTTGAGGTTGGTTAGGTTGAGTTGAGGTAGGTTGGGTTGAGGTGGGTTACGTTGAGTTGGGTAGGTTGCGATGGGTTCGATTGAGGTGGGTTGGTTTGAGATGGGTTGGGTTGGTTGAGTTGTGTTGGGTTGAGATTGGTTGGGTTGAGATGGGCTGGGTTGAGCTGGTTTGAGTTGGGTTGGTTTGAGGTAGGTTGGGTTGAGGTGGGTTGGTTGAGTTGTGTTGGTTGAGATGGGATGGGTTGAGGTGGGTTGGTTTGAGGTGGGTTGGTTGAGTTGTGTTGGGATGAGATGGGCTGGGTTGAGATGGGCTGGGTTGAGGTGGGTTGAGTTGGGTTGGGTTGGGTTGAGTTGGGTTGGTTTGAGGTAGGTTGGGTTGAGGTGGGGTTGCGTTGATTTGGGTTGGGGTGAATTGGGTTGGGTTGAGGTGTGTTGGCTTGAGGTGGGTTGGGTTGCGTTTGCGTTGGTTTGAGATGGGTTGGGTTGAGTTGGGTTGGGTTGAGGTAGATTGGATTGAGGTGAGTTAAGTTGAGTTGGGTACATTGCGATGGGTTTGGTTGAGGTGGGTTGGTTTGAGATGGGTTGGGTTGAGTTGGGTTGGTTGAGTTGTGTTGGGTTGAGGTGGGTTGGGTTGAGGTGGGGTAAGTTGAGTTGGGTTGGTTGAGTTCTGTTGGGTTGAGGTGTGTTGGGTTGAGGTGGGCTGGGTTGAGGTGGGTTGAGTTGGGTTGGTTTGAGGTGGGTTGGGTTGAGTTGGGTTGGGTTGAGATGGGTTTAGTTGTGGTGGGTTGGGTTGAGGTTGTTTGGATGAGTTGGGATGGGCTGAGGTGGGTTAAGTTGAGTTATGTTGGGGTGAGGTGAGTTGGGTTGGTTGAGTTGTGTTGGGTTTAGTTGGGTTTGGTTGAGATGGGATGGGCTGAGGTGGGTTGGGTGGAGGTGTGTTGGGTTGAGCTGTGTTGGTTTGAGGTAGGTTGGGTTGAGGTGGCATTGCGTTGAGTTGGGACTGGGGTAATTGGGTTGGGTTGAGGTGTGTTGGCTTGAGGTGGGTTGGGTTGTGTTTGCGTTGGTTTGAGATGGGTTGGGTTGAGTTGGGTTGGGTTGAGGTAGATTGCGTTGAGGTGAGTTAGGTTGAGTTGGGTAGGTTGTGATGGGTTCGGTTGAGGTGGGTTAGTTTGAGATGGGTTGTGTTGAGTTGGGTTGGTTGAGTTGTGTTGGGTTGAGGTGGGTTGGGTCGAGGTGGGCTGTTTTGAGGTGGGTTGGTTGAGTTGTGTTGGGTTGAGGTGGGTTGGGTTGAGGTGGGCTGGGTTGAGGTGGGCTGGGTTGAGGTGGGTTGAGTTGGGTTGGGTTGGGTTGAGGTGGTTTGGTTTGAGGTGGGTTGGATTGAGTTGGGTCGGGTTGAGATGGGTTGGGTTGAGGTGGGTTGGGTTGTGTTCGATTTAGTTGTGGGTTGGGTTGAGGTTGTTTGGATGAGTTGGGATGGGCTGAGGTGGGTTAAGTTGAGTTATGTTGGGGTGAGGTGAGTTGGGTTGTGTTGGGTTGGATTGAGTTGGGTTGGGTTGAGGTGGGTTGGTTGAGTTGGGTTGGTTGAGATGGGTTGGGCTTAGGTGGGTTGGTTTGAGGTAGGTTGGGTTGACTTGGATTTAGTTGTGTTGGGTTAAGGTGGGTTGGGTTGAGGTGGGTTGGATGAGTTGGAATGGGCTGAGGTGGGTTAAGTTGAGTTGTGTTGGGGTGAGGTGAGTTGGGTTGTGTTAAGTTGAGTTGGGTTGGGTTGAGTTGGGTTGGGTTGGGTTGGTTGAGTTGGGATGGGTTGAGGTGGGTTGAGTTGAGATGGGCTGGTTTGAGGTGGGTTGACTTGGGTTGGGTTGAGTTGGGTTGGTTTGAGGTAGGTTGGGTTGAGGTGGGTTGGGTTGAGGTGGGTTGCTTCAGTTGTGTTGGTTGAGATGGGATGGGTTGAGGTGGGTTGGGTGGAGGTGGGTTGGGTGGAGGTGTGTTGGGTTGAGCTGTGTTGGGTTGGGGTAGGTTGGGTTGGGTTCAGGTGGGTTAGGTTGAGTTGGGTTGGGTTGAGGTGGGTTGGGTTGAGTTGGGTTGGGTGGAGGTGTGTTGGGTTGAGCTGTGTTGGGCTGAGGTAGATTGGGTTCAGATGGGTTGGGTTGAGGTGAGATGGGTTGAGTTGGGTTGAGTTGGTTTGGTTTGAGGTGGGTTGGGTGGAGGTGTGTTGGGTTGAGGTAGGTTGGGTTGGTTTGTGATGGTTTGGGTTGGTTGAGTTGAGGTGGGTTGGGTTGAGATGGGTTGGGTTGAGGTGGGTTGAGTTGGGTTGGGTTGAGTTGGGTTGGTTTGAGGTAGGTTGGGTTGAGGTGGGTTGGGCTGTGGTGGGTTTGCTTGAGTTGGGTTGGTTGAGATGGGATGGGTTGAGGTGGGTCGGGTGGAGGTGTGTTTGGTTGAGCTGTGTTGGGCTGAGGTAGGTCGGGTTGGGTTCAGGTGGGTTGGTTGAGTTGGGTTGGTTGAGTTGGGTTGCATTGAGGTGGGTTGGGTCGAGGTGGATTGAGTTGGGTTGGGTTAGGTTGAGGTGGGTTGGGTTGAGTTGACTTTTGTTGAGTTGGGTTGGGTTGAGTTGGGTTGGGTTGAGGTGGTTTGAGTTGATTTGTGGTGGGTTGAGTTGTATGGTGGTGGGTTGGGTTGAGTTGGATTGGTTTGAGGTGGGTTGGGTTGAGGTGGGTTGGGTTCTGTTGGGTTGGGTTGAGTTGGGATGGGCTGAGGGGGTTGGATTGAGTTGACTTATGTTGAGTTGGGTTGGGTTGAGTTGGGTTGGGTTGAGGTGGTTTGGGTTGATGTGTGTTGTTTTGAGTTGTATGGTGGTAGGTTGGGTTGAGTTGGATTGGTTTGAGATGGGTTGGGTTCAGTTGGGTTGGGTTGAGGTGGGTGGGGTGGAGGTGGGTTGGGTTGAGATGACTTGAGTGGAGATGGGTTGGGTTGACTTGGGTTGGGTTGAGGTGGGTTGTGTTGAGAGGGATGGGTTGAGGTGGGTTAAGTTGAGTTGGGTTGTGTTGGGTTGTGTTGTGTTGGGTTGGGTTGAGGTGGGTTGGGTTGAGTTGGGTTGGGTTGAGGTGGGTTAAGTTGAGGTGGGTTGGGTTTAGTTGGGTTTGGTGGAGTTGGGTTGGGGTGCGGTGAGTTGGGTGGAGGTGTGATGGTTTGAGCTGTGTTGGGTTGAGGTATTTTGGGTTGAGGTGGTTTGGGTTGAGGTGAGATGGGTTGAGTTGGGTTGGGTTGAGTTGGGATGGGCTGAGGTAGGTTGGGTTGTGTTGGGTTGGGTTGGGTTGGGTTGGGTTGAGGTGGGTTGGGTTGAGATGGGTTGGGTTGAGTTGGGTTGTGTTGAGAGGGATGGGTTGAGGTGGGTTGGGTTGAGGTGGGTGGGGTGGAGGTGGGTTGGGTTGAGGTGGGTTGGGTTGAGATGACTTGGGTGGAGGTGGGTTGGGATGAGGTGGGCTGGTTTGGGGTAGGTTGGGTTGAGGTGGGTTAGGTTGAGGTGGGTTGGGTTGAGGTGTGTTGGGTTGAGTTGGGTTGGATTGAGGTGGGTTATGTTAAGGTGGGTTGTGTTGAGAGGGATGGGTTGAGGTGGGTTGGGTTGAGGTGGGTTGGGTTGAGTTGGGTTGGGTTGAGGTGGGTTAAGTTGAGTTGGGTTGGGTTTAGTTGGGTTTGGTGAAGTTGGGTTGGGGTGCGGTGTGTTGGGTTAATTTGGGTCGGGTTGGGTTGAGGTAGGTTGGTTGAGTTGGATTGGGTTGAGGTGGGTTGGGTGGAGGTGTGATGGGTTGAGCTGTGGTTGGCTTGAGGTAGTTTTGGTTGGGATCAGGTGGGTTGAGTTGAGTTGGGTTCAGTTGAAGTGGCTTGCGTTCAGTTGGGTTGGATTGAGGTGGGTTGCGTTGAGGTGGGCTGGGTTGAGATGGGTTGGGTTGAGTTGGGTTGGTTGAGTTGGGTTGCATTGAGATGTGTTGGGTCGAGGTGGATTGAGTTGGGTTGGGTTGAGGTGGGTTGGGTTGAGTTGACTTATGTTGAGTTGGGTTGGGTTGAGTTGGGTTGGGTTGAGTGGGTTGGGTTGTGTTGTGTTGGGTTGAGTTGGGATGGGCTGAGGGGAGTTGGATTGATTTGACTTATGTTGAGTTGGGTTGGGTTGAGTTGGGTTGGGTTGAGGTGGTTTGGGTTGAAGTGTGTTGGGTTGAGTTGTATGGTGGTAGGTTGGGTTGAGTTGGATTGGTTTGAGGTGGGTTGGTTTGAGGTGGGTTGGGTTGAGTTGGGATGGGCTGAGGTGGGTTGGGTTGTGTTGGGTTGGGTTGAGGTGGGTTGAGTTGAGTTGGGTTGGGTTGAGTTGGGTTGGATTGAAGTAGGTTGGGTTAAGGTGGGTTGGTTGAGTTGGGTTGGTTGAGATGGGATGGGTTGAGGTGGGTTGGGTGGAGGTGTGTTGGGTTGAGTTGGGTTGGGTTGAGATGGGTTGGGTTGAGATGGGTTGGGTCGAGTTAGTTTTGGTTGAGGTGGGTTAGGTTGAGGTGGGTTGGGTTGAGTTGGGTTGGGCTGAGGTGGGTTGTGTAGAGAGGGATGGGTTGAGGTGGGTTGGGTTGAGTTGGGTTGGGTTGAGGTGGGTTGGGTTGAGGTGGGTTGGGTTGAGTTGGGTTGTGTTGTGTTGGGTTGGGTGAGGTGGGTTAAGTTGAGTTGGGTTGGGTTTAGTTGGGTTGGTGTGCGGTGAGTTGGGTTAATTTGGGTTGGGTTGGGTTGGGTTAAGGTGGGTTGGGTTGACGTGGGTTGGGTTGAGGTAGGTTGGTTGAGTTAGGTTTGGTTGAGGTGGGTTAGATTGAGGTGGGTTGGGTTGAGGTGTGCTGGGTTGAGCTGTGTTGGGTTGAGGGAGGTTGGGTTCAGGTGGGTTGGGTGGATGTGAGATGGGTTGAGCTGGGTTGGGTTGAGTTGGGATGGGCTGAGGTAGGTTGGGTAGTGTTGGGTTGGGTTGTGTTGGTTTGGTTGAGGTGGGTTTGGCTGAGATGGGTTGGTTTGAGTTTGGTTGGTTTAGTTGGGTTGTGTTGAGGTGGGTTGGGTTGAGGTGGATTGAGTTGGGTTGGGTTGGGTTGAGTTGGGTTGTGTTGAGGTGGGTGGGGTGGAGGTGGGTTGGGTTGAGGTGGGTTGGGTTGAGGTGGGTTGGGTTGAGGTAGGTTGGGTTGAGGTGGGTTGGGTTGAGATGACTTGGGTTGAGTTGACTTATGTTGAGTTGGGTTGGGTTGGGTTGAGGTGGGTTGTGTTGAGGTGGGTGGGGTGGAGGTGGGTTGGGTTGAGGTGGGTTGGGTTGAGGTGGGTTGGGTTGAGGTAGGTTGGGTTGAGGTGGGTTGGGTTGAGATGACTTGGGTTGAGTTGACTTATGTTGAGTTGGGTTGGGTTGGGTTGAGGTGGTTTGGGTTGATGTGTGTTGGGTTGAGTTGTATGGTTGTGGGTTGGGTTGAGTTGGATTGGTTTGAGGTGGGTTGGGTTGAGGTGGGTTGGGTGGAGTTGGGATGGGCTGATGGGTGTTGGATTGTGTTGGTTTGGTTTGAGGTGGGTTGGGTTGAGTTGGATTTAGTTGTGTTGGGTGGAGTGAGTTGGGTGGAGGTTGATTGGATGAGTTGGGAAGGGCTGAGGTGGGTTAAGTTATGTTGGGGTGAGGTGAGTTGCGTTAATTTGGATGGGTTAAGACGGGATGGGTTGAGGGAGGATGGGTTGAGGTGGGTTGAGTTGAGGTAGGTTGGGTTGAGTTGGGTTGTGTTGAGTTGGTTGGGTTGAGTTGGGTTGGAATGAGGTGGGTTGGGTTCAGGTGGGTTGGGTTGAGGTGGGTTGAGTTGGGATGGGTTGGGATGGGTTGGGTTGAGTTGGGTTTGATTGAGTTGGTTTGGGATGAGGTGAGTTGGGTCGAGTTGGGATGGGCTGGGATGAGCTGCGTTGGGTTGAGGTGGGTTGGGTTGATGTGTGTTGGATTGATCTGTGTTGGGTTGAGATAGGTTGGGTTGAGGTGGGTTGCGTTGAGTTGGATTGGGTTGAATTGGGTTGGGTTGTGGTGTGTTGGGTTGCGTTTGTGTTGGTTTGAGATGGGTTGGGTTGAGTTGTGTTGGGTTGAGTTAGGTTGGTCTGAAGTGGGTTAGGTTGAGTTGGGTAAGTTGCGATGGGTTCGGTTGAGGTGGGTTGGTTTGAGATGGGTTAGGTTGAGTTGGGTTGATTGAGTTGGGTTGGGTTGAGGTGGGATGGGTTGAGATGGGCTGGTTTGAGGTGGGTTGAGTTGGATTGGGTTGGGTTGAGTTGGGTTGGGTTGGGTTGAGGTGGGTTGGGTTGAGCTGGGTTGGGTTGAAGTGGGTTGGGTTGAGGTGGGTTGGTTGAGTTGGGTTGGTTGAGATGGGATGGGTTGAGTTGGGCTGGGTGGAGGTGTGTTGGGTTGAGCTGTGTTGCGTTGGGTTCAGGTGGGTTGCATTGATTTGGGTTGGGTTGAGGTGGGTTGGGTTGAGGTGGGTTGGGTTGAGGTGGGTTGGGTGGAGGTGTGTTGGGTTAAGCTGTGTTGGGTTGAGGGAGGTTGGGTTCAGGTGGGTTGCGTTCAGTTGGGTTGAGTTGGAGTGGGTTGGGTAGAGGAGGGTTGGGTTGAGATGGGTTGGGTTGAATTGGGTTGGTTGAATTGGGTTGGTTGAATTGGGTTGGGTTGAGATGGGTTGGGTTGAGTTGGGTTGGGTTGAGTTGGGTTGGGTTGAGGTGGGTGGGGTTGAGGTGGGTGGGGTGGAGGTGGGTTGTGTTGAGGTGGGTTGGGTTGAGATGACTTGGGTGGAGGTGGGTTTGGTTGGGTTGAGGTGGGTTGTGTTAGGGATGGTTTGAGGTGAGTTGGGTTGAGTTGGATTGGGTTGAGTTGGGTTGGGTTGAGATGGGCTGGTTTGAGGTGGGTTGAGTTGGGCTGGTTTGGGTTGGGTTGTGGTGGGTTGGGTTGAGGTGGGTTGGGTTGAATTGGGTTGGGTTGGGTTGGGTTGAGGTGGGTGGGGTGGAGGTGGGTTGGGTTGAGGTGGGTTGGGTTGAGATGACTTGGGTGGACGTGGGTTGGGTTGAGTTGGGTTGGGTTGAGGTGGGTTGGGTTGAGTTAGGGATCGTTGAGGTGGGTTGGGTTGAGATGGGTTGGATTGAAGCATGTTGGGTTGAGTTGGGTTGGGTTGAGGTGGGTTGGGTGGAGTTGAGTTGGGTTGAGTTGGGTTGGGTTGAGTTGGGTTGGGTTGAGTTGGGTTGGGTTTAGTTGGGTTTGGTGGAGTTGGGTTGGGTGCGGTCAGTTGGGTTGAGTTGGGTTGGTTAGAGGTGGGTTGGGTTGAGGTGGGTTGGGTTGAGTTGGTTGAGATGGGATGGGTTGAGGTGGGCTAAGTGGAGGTGTGATGGGTTGAGCTCTGTTGGGTTGAGGTAAGTTGGGTTGGGTTGAGTTGGGTTGGGTGGAGGTGTGTTGGGTTGAGCTGTGTTGGGTTGAGGTAGGTTGAGTTCAGGTGAGTTGCGTTGAGTTGGGTTGGATTGAGGTGGGTTGCGTTGAGGTGGGCTGGGTTGAGATGGGTTGGGTTGAGTTGGGTTGGTTGAGTTGGGTTGTGTTGAGGTGTCTTGGGTCAAGGTGGATTGAGTTGGGTTGGGTTGCGTTGAGGTGGATTGGGTTGAGTTGACTTGGGTTGAGTTGGGCTGGGTTGAGTTGAGTTGGGTTGAGGTCGTTTGGGTTGAGTTAGGTTGGGTTGAGGTGGGTTAGGTGGCGGTGGGTTGGGTTGAGGTGTGTTGGGTTGGGTTGAGGTGGGTTGGGTTGAGGTGAGATGGGTTGAGTTGGGTTGGGTTGAGGTAGGTTGGGCTGAGGTGGGTTAGGTTGAATTGGGTAGGTTGCAATGGGCTATGTTGAGGTGGGTTGGTTAGAGATGGGTTGGGTTGAGTTGGGTGAGTTGAATTACATTGGGTTGAGGTGGGTTGGGTTGAGATGGTCTGGTTTGAGGTGGGTTGAGTTGGGATGGGTTGGGTTGAGTTGGGTTGGGTTGGGTTGAGTTGGGTTGGGTTGAGTTGGGTTGGTTCAGAAGGGTTGGGTTGAGTTTTGTTGGGTTGAATTAGGTTGGGTTGCAGTGGGTTAGGTGGAGGTGGGTTGGGTTGAGGTGTGTTGGGTTGGGTTGAGGTGGGTTGGGTTCAGTTGAGATGGGTTGAGTTGGGTTGGGTTGAGGTAGGTTGGGCTGAGGTGGGTTAGGTTGAGTTGGGTTGGTTAGAGATGGGTTGGGTTGAGTTGGGTTGGGTTGGGTTGAGTTGGGTTGGGTTGAGGTGGGTTGAGGTGGTTTGTGTTGAGCTGGGTTGGGTTGAGATGGGTTGGTTTGGGTTGGGTTGGGTGGAGGTGTGTTGGTTTGAGCTGTGTTGGGTTGTGGTAGGTTGGGTAGGGTTCTGGTGGGTTGGGTTGAGTTGGGTTGGGTTGAGGTGGGTTGGGTTGAGTTGGGTTGGGTGGAGGTGTGTTGGGTTGAGCTGTGTTGGGTTGAGGTAGTTTGGGTTCAGGTGGGTTGGGTTGAGGTGAGATGGGTTGAGTTGGGTTGGGTTGATTGGGATGGGCTGAGGTGGGTTGGGTTGTGTTGGGTTGGATTGAGGTGGGTTGCATTGAGATTGGTTGGGTTGAGTTGGGTTGGTTGAGTTGGGTTGTGTTGAGGTGGATTGAGTTGGGTTGGTTTGGGTTGAGTTGGGTTGGGTTGAGGTGAGTGGGGTGCAGGTGTGTTGGGTTGAGGTGGGTTGGGTTGAGATGACTTGAGTGGAGGTGGGTTGGGTTGAGTTGGGTTGGGTCGAGTTAGGTTTGGTTGAGGTGGGTTAGGTTGAGTTGAGTTGCGTTGGGTTGAGGTGGGTTGGGTTGAGTTGGGTTGGATTGAGGTGGGTTGGGTTGAGGTGGGTTGTGTTGAGAGGGATAGGTTGAGGTGGGTTGGGTTGAGTTGGGTTGGGTTGGGTTTAGGTGGGTTGGGTTGAGTTGGGTTGGGTTTAGTTGGGTTTGGTGGAGTTGGGTTGGGGTGCAGTGAGTTAGGTCAATTTGGGTTGGGTTGGGTTGGGTTAAGGTGGGTTGGGTTGACGTGGGATGGGTTGAGGTAGGTTGGTTGAGTTAGGTTTGGTTGAGGTGGGTTAGATTGAGGTGGGTTGGGTTGAGGTGTGCTGGGTTGAGCTGTGTTGGATTGAGGGAGGTTGGGTTCAGGTGGGTTGGGTTGAGGTGAGATGGGTTGAGCTGGGTTGGGTTGAGTTGGGATGGGCTGAGGTAGGTTGGGTAGGTTTGGTTGAGGTGGGTTGGGCTGAGATGGGTTGGTTTGAGTTTGGTTGGTGTAGTTGGGTTGTGTTGAGGTGGATTGAGTTGGGTTGGGTTGGGTTGAGTTGGGTTGGGTTGAGGTGGGTTGTGTTGAGGTGGGTTGGTTGAGTTGGGTTGGATTGAGGTGGGTTGGATTGAGGTGGGTTGGGTGGAGGTGTGTTGGGTTGAGCTGTGTTGGGTTGAGGGAGGTTGGGTTCAGGTGGGTTGGGTTCAGTTGGGTTGAGTTGGAGTGGGTTGGGTAGAGGTGGGTTGGGTTGAGATGGGTTGGGTTGAGGTGGGTTGGATTGAGTTAGATTGGGTTGAGGTGGGTTAGGTTGAGGTGGGTTGGATTGAGGCGTGTTGGGTTGAGTTGGGTTGGGTTGTGATGGGCTGGTTTGAGGTGGGTTGAGTTCGGCTGGTTTGGGTTGAGTTGGGTTGGGTTGAGGTGGGTTGGGTTGAAGTGGGTTGGGTTGAGGTGGGTTGGGTTTGAGGTCGATTGGGTTGGTTTCAAGTGGGTTGGGTTGAGTTGGGTTGGGTAGAGGTGGGTTGGGTTGTGTTGGGTTGGGTTGAGGTGGGTTGCATTGAGATGGGTTGGGTTGAGTTGGGTTGTGTTGAGGTGGGCTGGGTTGAGGTGGATTGAGGTGGGTTGGTTTGGGTTAAGTTGGGTTGGGTTGAGGTGGGTGGGGTGGAGGTGGGTTGGGTTGAGGTGGGTTGGGTTGAGATGACTTGAGTGGAGGTGGGTTGGGTTGAGTTGGGTTGGGTTGAGGTGGGTTGGGTGGAGGTGTGTTGGGTTGAGCTGTGTTGGGTTGAGGGAGGTTGGGTTCAGGTGGGTTGGGTTCAGTTGGGTTGAGTTGGAGTGGGTTGGGTAGAGGTGGGTTGGGTTGAGATGGGTTGGGTTGAGATGACTTGGGTGGAGGTGGGTTTGGTTGAGTTGGGTTGTGTTGAGGTGGGTTGGGTTGAGGTGGATTGAGTTGGGTTGGGTTGAGTTGAGTTGGGTTGGGTTGAGGTGGGTGGGGTGGAGGTGGGTTGGGTTGAGTTGGGTTGGCTTGAGATGGGTTGGGTCGAGTTAGCCTTGGTTGAGGTGGGTTACGTTGAGGTGGGTTGGGCTGAGGTGGGTTGGGTTGTGGTGAGTTTTGTTGAGTTGGGTTGGGCTGAGGTGGGTTGTGTTGAGAGGGTTGGGTTGAGGTGGGTTGGGTTGAGTTGGGTTGGGTTGGGTTGAGTTGGGTTGGGTTGAGGTGGGTTGGGTTCAGTTGAGTTGGGTTGGGTTTAGTTGGGTTTGGTGGAGTTAGGTTGGGGTGCGGTGAGTTGGGTTAATTTGGGTTGGGTTGGGTTGGGTTAAGGTGGGTTGGGTTGACGTGGGTTGGGTTGAGGTAGGTTGGTTGAGTTAGGTTTGGTTGAGGTGGGTTAGATTGAGGTGGGTTGGGTTGAGCTGTGTTGGGTTGAGGGAGGTTGGGTTCAGGTGGGTTGGGTTGAGGTGAGATGGGTTGAGCTGGGTTGGGATGAGTTGGGATGGGCTGAGGTCGGTTGGGTAGTGTTGGGTTGGGTTGGGTTGTGTTGGGTTGGGTTGAGGTGGGTTGGGCTGAGATGGGTTGGTTTGAGTTTGGTTGGTTTAGTTGGGTTGTGTTGAGGTGGGTTGGGTTGAGGTGGATTGAGTTGGGTTGGGTTGGGTTGAGTTGGGTTGTGTTGAGGTGGGTGGGGTGGAGGTGGGTTGGGCTGAGTGGGTTGGGTGGAGGTGGGTTGGGTTGAGTTGGATTTAGTTGTGTAGGGTGGAGGTGAGTTGGGTTGAGGTTGATTGGATGAGTTGGGATGGGCTGAGGTGGGTTAAGTTATGTTGGGGTGAGGTGAGTTGCGTTGAGTTGGATGGGTTAAGACGGGATGGGTTGAGGTAGGAGGGGTTGAGGTGGGTTGAGTTGAGGTGGGTTGGGTGAATTGGGTTGGGTTGAGGTGGGTTGGGTTGAGATGGGCTGGTTTGAGGTGGGTTGAGTTGGACTGGTTTGGGTTGAGTTGGGTTGGGTTGAGGTGGGTTGGGTTGAGGTCGGTTGGGTTGAGTTGGGTTGGGTTGAGGTGGGTTGGGTTGAGATGGGTTGCGATGAGTTGGGTTGGGTGAATTGGGTTGGGTTGAGTTGGGTTGGTTGAGATGGGTTGGGTTGAGTTGGGTTGGGTTGGGTTGAGGTGGGTGGGGTGGATGTCGGTTGGGTTGAGGTGGGTTAGGTTGAGATGAGTTAGGTTGAGATGACTTGGGTGGAGGTGGGTTGGGTTGTGTTGGGTTGGGTTGAGGTGGGTTGGGTTGAGTTAGGTTGGTTTGAGGTGGGTTAGGTTGAGGTGGGTTGGATTGAGGCATGTTGGGTTGAGTTGGGTTGGGTTGAGGTGGGTTGGGTTTAGTTGGGTTTGGTGGAGTTGGGTTGGGGTGCAATCATTTGGGTTGAGGTGGGTTGGGATGAGGTGGGTTGGGTTGAGGTGGGTTGGTTGAGTGGGTTGGGATGAGGTGGGTTGGGTTGAGGTGGGTTGGTTGAGGTGGGTTGGGTTGAGGTGGGTTGGTTGAGGTGGGTTGGTTAGAGGTGGGTTGGGTTGAGTTGGGCTAAGTGGAGGTGTGATGGGTTGAGCTCTGTTGTGTTGAGGTAAGTTGGGTTGGGTTGAGTTGGGTTGGGTGAAGGTGTGTTGGGTTGAGCTGTGTTGGGTTGAGGTAGGTTGGGTTCAGGTGAGTTGCGTTGAGTTGGGTTGGATTGAGGTGGGTTGCGTTGAGGTGGGCTTGGTTGAGATGGGTTGGGTTGAGGTGTGTTGGGTCAAGGTGGATTGAGTTGGGTTGGGTTGCGTTGAGGTGGGTTGGGTTAAGTTGACTTGGGTTGAGTTGGGCTTGGTTGAGTTGAGTTGGGTTGAGTTACGTTGGGTTGAGGTCGGTTAGGTGGAGGTGGGTTGGGTTGAGGTGTGTTGGGTTGGGTTCAGGTGTGTTGGGTTGAGGTGAGATGGGTTGAGTTGGGTTGGGTTGAGGTAGTTTGGGCTGAGGTGGGTTAGGTTGAGTTGGGTAGGTTGCGATGGGTTGGGCTGAGGTGGGTTGGTTAGAGATGGGTTGGGTTGAGTTGGTTGGGTTGAGTTGGGTTGGGTTGAGGTGGGTTGGGTTGGGTTGAGGTGGGTTGCATTGAATTGGGTTGGGTTGAGTTGGGTTGGTTGAGATGGGTTGCGTTGAGTTTTGTTGGTTTGAGTTAGGTTGGGTTGCGGTGGGTTAGGTGGAGGTGGGTTGGGTTGAGGTGTGTTGGGTTGGGTTGAGGTGGGTTGGTTAGAGATGGGTTGGGTTGAGGTGTGTTGGGTTGGGTTGAGGTGGGTTGGGTTGAAGTGAGATGGGTTGAGTTGGGTTGGGTTGAGGTGGGTTGGGTTGGGTTGAGGTGGGTTGGGTTGAGGTGTGTTGGGTTGACATGTGTTGAGTTGAGGGAGGTTGGGTTCAGGTGGGTTAGGTTGAGGTGGGTTGGATTGAGGCATGTTGGGTTGAGTTGGGTTGGGTTGAGGTGGGTTGGGTTGAGGTGGGTGGGGTGGAGGTGGGTTGGGTTGTGTTGAGGTGGGTTGGGTTGAGGTGAGATGGGTTGAGTTGGGTTGGGTTGAGGTAGGTTGGGCTGAGGTGGGTTAGGTTGAGTTGGTAGGTTGCAATGGGTTGGGTTGAGGTAGCTTGGTTAGAGATGGGTTGGGTTGAGTTGGGTTGGTTGAGTTGAGTTGGGTTGAGGTGGGTTGGGTTGAGATGGGCTGGTTTGAGGTGGGTTGAGTTGGATTGGGTTGGGTTGAGTTGGATTGGGTTGGGTTGAGTTGGGGTAGGTTGAGGTGTGTTGGGTTGAGGTGGGTTGGGTTGGGTTCAGGTGGGTTGTGTTGAGTTAGGTTGGGTTAAGGTGGGTTGTGTTGGGTTGAGCTGTGTTGGGTTGAGGGAGGTTGGGTTCAGGTGGGTTGCATTGATTTGGGTTGGGTTGAGCTGGGTTGGGGTGAATTGGGTTGGGTTGAGGTGTGTTGTGTTGAGAGGGATGGGTTGAGGTGGGTTGGGTTGATTTGGGTTGGGTTGATTTGGGTTGGGTGAGGTGGGTTGGGTTGAGTTGGGTTGGGTTGAGGTGGGTTTGGTGGAGTTGGGTTGGGGTGCAGTGAGTTGGGTTAATTTGGGTTGGGTTGGGTTGAGGTGGGTTGGGTTGACGTGGGTTGGGTTGAGGTAGGTTGGGTTGAGTGGGGTTGGGTTGAGGTGGGTTGTGTTGAGTTGGATTTAGTTGTGTTGGGTGGAGGTGAGTTGGGTTGAGGTTGGTTGGATGAGTTCGGATGGGCTGAGGTGGGTTAAATTGAGTCAGGTTGGGGTGAGATGAGTTACGTTGAGTTGGATGGGTTAAGACGAGATCGATTGAGGTAGGATGGGTTGAGGTGGGTTGAGTTGAGGTGGGTTGGATTGAGTTGGGTTGGGTTGAGTTGAGTTGGGTTGGGTTGAGGTGGGTCGGTTGAGGTTGGTTGGTTTGAGGTGGATTGGTTGTGTTGGGTTAGTTGAGATGGGATGGGTTGAGGTGGGCTGGGTGGAGGTGTGATGGGTTGAGCTGTGTTGGGTTGAGGTAAGTTGGGTTGTGTTCAGGTGGGTTAGGTTGAGTTGGGTTGTGTTGAGTTGTTTGGGTTGAGTTGGGTTGGATTGAGGTGGGTTGTGTTCAGGTGGGCTGGGTTGAGGTAGGTTGAGTTGGAATGGGTTGGGTTGAGTTGGGTTTGATTGAGGTGTGTTGGATTGATCTGTGTTGGGTTGAGGTAGGTTGGGTTCAGGTGGGTTGCGTTGAGTTGGGTTGGGTTGAATTGGGTTGGGTTGTGGTGTGTTGGGTTGCGTTTGTGTTGGTTTGAGATGGGTTGGGTTGAGTTGGGTTGGGTTGAGTTCGGTTGGTCTGAGGTGGGTTAGGTTGAGTTGGGTAGGTTGCGATGGGTTCGGTTGAGGTGGGTTGGTTTGAGATGGGTTGGGTTGATTTGGGTTGGTTTGAGGTGGGTTGAGTTGAGGTGGGTTGGGTTGAGTTGGGTTGGGTTGGGTTGAGTTGGGGTAGGTGGAGGTGTGTTGGGTTGAGCTGTGTTGGGTTGGGTTCAGGTGGGTTGCGTTGAGTTGGGTTGGGTTGAGGTGGGTTGGGTGGAGGTGAGTTGGGTGGAGGTGTATTGGGTGGAGGTGTGTTGGGTTGAGCTGTGTTGAGTTGAGGGAGGTTGGGTTCAGGTGGGTTGGGTTGAGTTGGGTTGAGTAGGAGTGGGTTGGGTTGAGGTGGGTTGGGTTGAGATGGGTTGGGTTGAGGTGGGTGGGGTGGAGGTGGGTTGGGTTGTGTTGAGGTGGGTTGGGTTGAGGTGAGATGGGTTGAGTTGGGTTGGGTTGAGGTAGGTTGGGCTGAGGTAGGTTAGGTTGAGTTGGTAGGTTGCGATGGGTTGGGTTGAGGTGGGTTGGTTAGAGATGGGTTGGGTTGGGTTGGGTTGGTTGGGTTGAGTTGGGTTGAGGTGGGTTGGGTTGAGATGGGCTGGTTTGAGGTAGGTTGAGTTGGATTGGGTTGGTTGAGTTGGATTGGGTTGGGATGAGTTGGGGTAGGCTGAGGTGTGTTGGGTTGAGGTGGGTTGGGTTGGGTTCAGGTGGGTTGCGTTGAGTTGGGTTGGGTTGAGGTGGGTTGGGTTGAGCTGTGTTGGGTTGAGGGAGGTTGGGTTCAGGTGGGTTGCATTGATTTGGGTTGGGTTGAGCTGGGTTGGGGTGAATTGGGTTGGGTTGAGGTGTGTTGGCTTGAGGTGGGTTGGGTTGCGTTTGCGTTGGTTTGAGATGGGTTGGGTTGAGTTGGGTTGGGTTGATGTAGGTTGGGCTGAAGTGGGTTAGGTTGAGTTGGGTAGGTTGCGATGGGTTGGGTTGAAGTGGGTTGGGTTGAGATGGGATAGGTTGAGGTGGGTTGGGTGGAGGTGTGTTGGGTTGAGCTGTGTTGGGTTGAGATCGATTAGGTTGGGTTGAGTTGGGTTGGGTTGGGTTGAGTTGGGTTAGGTTGAGGTGGGTGGGGTTGAGGTGGGCTGGGTTGAGGTGGGTTGGGTTGAGCTGTGTTGGTTTGAGGTAAGTTGGGTTGGGTTCAGGTGGGTTGGGTTGAGTTGGGCTCAGTTGAGTTGGGTTGGGTTGAGTTGGGTTGGGTTAGGTTGAGCTGGGTGGGGTTGAGGTGGGTTGGGTTGAGGTGGGTTGGGTTGACATGACTTGGGTGGAGGTGGGTTGGGTTGAGTTGGGTTGGGTTGAGGTGGGTTGGGTTGATTTGGGTTGGGTTGAATTGGGTTGGGTTGAAGTGGGTTACATTGAGTTGGGTTGGGTTGAGTTGGGTTGGGTTTATTTGGGTTGCGGTGCAGTGAATTGGGTTGATTTGGGTTGGGTTGGGTTGAGTTTGGTTGGTTGAGGTTGGTTGGTTTGAGGTGGATTGGGTTGATTTGGGTTGGTTTGAGGTGGGTTGAGTTGGGTTGGGCTGGGTGGAGGTGTGTTGGGTTGAGCTGTGTTGGGTTGGGTTCAGGTGGGTTGTGTTGAGTTGGGTTCAGTTGAGTTGGGTTGGGTTGAGTTGGGTTGGGTGGAGGTGTGTTTGGTTGACCTGTGTTGGGTTGAGGTAGGTTGGGTTCAGGTGGGTTGCGTTGAGTTGGGTTAGGTTGTGGTGGGTTGGTTGAGGTGGGTTGGGTTGAGGCGTGTTGGGTTGGGCTGGGTTGGGTTGAGGTGTGTTGGGTTGAGTTGAGGTGGGTTGGGTTGAGGTGTATTGGGTTGAGTTGAGTTGGGTTGAGTTGGGTTGAGGTGGGTTGGGTTGAGGTGGGTTGTGTTGGGAGTGATGGGTTGAGGTGGGTTGGGTTGTGGTGGGTTGGTTGAAGTGGCTTGGGTTGAGGTGGATTGGTTGAGTTGGGTTAGTTGAGATGGGATGGGTTGAGTTGGGCTGGGTGGAGATGTGATGGGTTGAGCTGTGTTGGTTTGAGGTAAGTTGGGTTGGGTTCAGGTGGGTTGCGTTGAGTTGGGTTAGGTTGTGGTGGGTTGGTTGAGGTGGGTTGGGTTGAGGCGTGTTGGGTTGAGTTGGGTTGGGTTGAGGTGTGTTGGGTTGAGTTGAGTTGGGTTGAGTTAGGTTGGGTTGAGGTGTGTTGGGTTGAGTTGAGTTGGGTTGAGGTGTGTTGGGTTGAGGTGGGTTGGGTTGAGTTGAGTTGGGTTGAGTTAGGTTGGGTTGAGTTGGGTTGGGTTGAGGTGGGTTGGGTTGAGTTGAGGTGGGTTGGGTTGAGGTGTATTGGGTTGAGTTGAGTTGGGTTGAGTTGGGTTGAGGTGGGTTGGGTTGAGGTGGGTTGGGTTGAGTTGAGTTGGGTTGAGTTAGGTTGGGTTGAGTTGGGTTGGGTTGAGGTGGGTTGGGTTGAGTTGAGGTGGGTTGGGTTGAGGTGTATTGGGTTGAGTTGAGTTGGGTTGAGTTGGGTTGAGGTGGGTTGGGTTGAGGTGGGTTGTGTTGGGAGTGATGGGTTGAGGTGGGTTGGTTTAAGTGGGTTGGGTTGAGGTGGATTGCTTGAGTTGGGTTAGTTGAGATGGGATGGGTTGAGGTGGGCTGGGTGGAGGTGTGATGGGTTGAGCTGTGTTGGGTTGAGGGAGGTTGGGTTGCGTTGAGGTGGGTTGGGTTGAGGTGGGTTGGGTTGAGGTGGGTTGGGTTGAGTTGAGTTGGGTTGGGTTGAGTTGGGTTGAGTTGATTTGGGTTGTGTTGGGAGGGATAGGTTGAGGTGGGTTGGGTAGGGTTGGGTTGGGTTGGGTTGAAGTGGGTTACATGGAGATGGGTTGAGTTTAGTTGGGTTTGGTGGAGTTGGGATGGGGTGTGGTAAGTTGGGTTGATTTGGGTTGGGTTGGGTTGAGGTGGGTTGGGTTGAGTTGGGTTGGGTTGAGGTGGGTTGGGTTGAGTGGGATGGGTTGAGGCATTTGGGTGGAGATGGGTTGGATTGAGGTGGGTTGGGTTGAGGTGGGTTTGATTGAGTTGGATTGGGTTGACGTGAGTTGGGTTGAGTTGGGTTGGGTTGAGGAGGGTTGGTTTGAGTTGGGTTGGGTTGAGGTGGCTTGGGTTGAGTTGAGTTGGGTTGAGTTGCGGTGTGTTGGGTTGAGGTAGGTTGGGTTGAGGAGTGTTGTGTTGAGTTGGGTTGGTTGTGTTGAGTTGGTCTGAGGTGGCTTGGGTGGAGGCGGGTTGGGTTGAGTTGGGTTGAGTTGAGGTGGGTTCGTTTGAGTTGGATTGGGTTCGGGTGGGTTGGGTTGAGTTGGGTTGGGTTGATTTGTTGAGTTGTGTTGGGTTCAGGTGAACTGGGTTGAGGTAGGTTGGGTTGAGTTGGGTTGGTTGAGGTGGGTTGGGCTGAAGTGGTTGGGTTGGGGTGGGTTGAGTTGGGTAGGATTGAGGTGGGTTGGATTGAGGTGGGTTGGGGTGAGGTGGGTTGGGTTGACTTAGGTTGGGTTGATGTGAGTTGGGTAGAGGTGGGTTGGGTTGGGTTGAGCTGTGTTCGGTTGTGTTTGGTTAGTTTGATCTGGATTGGGCTGTGGTGAGTAGGGTTGGGGTGGGTTGGGTTGAGTTGGGTTGGTTTGAGGTGGGTTGAGTTGAGTTGGGTTGGGTTGAGGTGGTTTGGGTTGAGTTGGGTTGTGGTGGGTTGTGTTGAGTTGGGTTGAGGTGGGTTTGGTCGGGTTGAGGTTGTTTGGGTTGTGGTGGTTTGGGTGAGGTGGGTTGAGTTGAGTTGGGTTGGGTTGAGGTGGGTTGGGTTGAGTTCGGTTGGGTTTTGGTGGGTTGAGGTGGGTTGGGTTGAGGTGAGTTAGATTGAGGTGGGTTGGGTTGGGATGAGTTGTGTTGGGTTGTGTTTGGTTAGTTTGAGCTGGGTTGGGCTGAGGTGAGTAGGGTTGGGGTGGGTTGGGTTGAGGCGTGTTGGGTTGAGGTGGGTTGGATTGAGGTGGTTTGGGTTGAGTTGGGTTGCGGTGGGTTGCGTTGAGTTGGGTTGAGGTGGGTTGGTTTTGTGGTGGTTTGGGTTGTGGTGGGTTGGATTGGGGTGGGCTGGGTTGAGGTGAGTTAAGTTGAGTTGGATTGGTCTGATGTGGGTTGGATTGAGTTGGGTTAGTTGAGTTGGGTTGGGTTGAGGTGGGTTGGGTTGGGTTGAGTTGTGTTTGGTTAGTTTGAGCTGGGTTGGGCTGAGGTGAGTTGGGTTGGGGTGGGTTGGGTTGAGGTGTGTTGGGTTGAAGTGGGTTGGATTGAGGTGGGCTGGGTTGAGTTGTGTTGGGTTGTGTTTGGTTAGTTTGAGCTGGGTTGGGCTGAGGTGTGTTGGGTTGAAGTGGGTTGGATTGAGGTGGGCTGGGTTGAGTTGAGTTGGGTTGGGTTGAGGTGCATTGGGTTGAGTTGGGTTGCGGTGGGTTGCGTTGAGTTGGGTTAAGGTGAGTTTGGTTGGGTTGAGGTGGGTTCGGATGAATCGGGTTGGGTTAGGTTGAGGTGGGTTGCGTGGGGTTGTGGTAGGTTGGGTTGAGGTGTGTTGGGTTGAGGTGGTTTGGGTTGGGTTGAGTTGGGTCGGGTTGAATTGGGTTGTGTTTGGGCTGGATTGGGTTGGGTTTGAGTTGGGTTGGGGCGAAGTCTTGTCGGAACCTGGGCAACTATAATGGGTCTAGAAGGAGAGGGGGTGGGGAACGCAAGAGGGACGGATGTTCCCGATGACCGGGAGTGGGGTTGGAGCGGGTTGAGTCTAGTACTAGGAGTTTGGGGGGGAGGAGGGGGGAGTGGTCTAAAGGAGGTGGTGTCGAACTGAGGAAGAGGAGAAACACCAGGAGAGTGGGGGGTGTTTGGGTGGGGGAAATGCGGGCAGTTGAGCTCATGGGATGAAGGGATTGGGTACAGTTCTCTGGAGAGGTGGGTGGGGGGGTGGGGGGGAGTTATAAGAGGGGGATAAGAGGTGGGGGATGGGAGAGCTACCCGGTCGAATGGGGGCAGGAGGCCAGTTGGGGTTGAGAGTGATGCCAATGTCGGGCAGAGCCCAAATGCAAAACCCCACCCCATCCCCCTCAAAGCCCACCTCCAACCCATCCCCCCTACTTGGACCGCAGTGCACCCCTCCCCCAGATTGAGCGTCTCCCATTCCCTTCCCCATCCCCACCCTGGGATTCATCTGACCCAATCCTGAGCGGGCAGGGACAGGACGCCCAACGCCGCACTGTAAGGCCCCCAGCCCCACCACACTAACCCACCCCCATCCCGCGTCAGGTGGTGGGGGGACGTTGAACTCACATGGCAGTCGATGCCTCAGCGTGATGCCCGGGGGGTCGGACGATGGCGAACCCGTTCTGAAATAGAGAGGGAGGTCCCGTCAGGCCCTTCGGCCCATCGACCTTCCCAACCAGGTCGGCAATCCGCACCCTACGTTCCCCGTTCACTGCCGCTCTACACCGTCCCTATGGAGCCCAAACCCCTTCCCCCTTCCCTCCTGCTCTACACCATCCCCATGGACCCCAAACTCCTTCCCTGTTCCCTCCCGCTCTACACTGTCCCCCGAGGACCCCAAAACCCCTTCCTCATTACCTACCACTCTACTCCATCCCCATGGACCCCAAACCCCTTCCCCGTTCCCTCCCGCTCTACACCATCCCCCATGGAGCCCAAACCCCTCCCCCGTTCCCACCCGCTCCACACTGTCCCGCATGGACCCCAAACCCCTTCCCCATTCACTCCCGCTCTACACAGTCCCCATGGACCCCAAACCCTTTCCCCGTTCCCTCCCGTTCTACACCGTCCCCATGGACCCCAAACCCCTTCCCCGTTCCTTCCTGCTCTACACCATCCCCATGAACCCCAAACCCCTTCCCCATTCCCTCCCGCTCTACACCGTCTCCATGGACCCCAAACCCCTTCCCCGTTCCCTCCCGCTGTACACCATCCCCCATGGAGCCCAAACCCCTTCCCCGTTCCCACCCGTTCTACACCGTCCCCATGGACCCCAAACCCCTTCCCCGTTCCTTCCTGCTCTACGCCGTCCCTGATGGTGGGATCCGTGCTCCTACCTTGAGTTGCCCGGAGGCCACCTTCAGAGCAAGCTCGACGGTGCACCCGACAGCCAACCGTGCCGCGCCTGGCGTGTGGTGTTCGTTCCACACCGTGTCGCTATCCACCTGATTGGAGGGAGGGTCGGGGGAGGGGGGAGGAGACGCAGTTTAGACAGAGGTCGGTCTACCTTTGACCCCTCACCCACACCCCCCCCCAACCACCCCCAACCCCGGGGTCGCTCGGCTGAGGGGGTGTTGGGACCGTGAGAGCCAATGGGCCAACAGTGCAAGGCCATTCGACGTTGACCGTTCCCTCAGTGGCTCAACGGCCAGATGGCACCCACCCTGTTGGGAGCTGGTGGAGGGCGGGTGGGTGTGAGTGTGGTGGGTAGGGGGCACCCCAGGCCAACGGGAAGAGGACGCAAATGCGTCGGGTGGGTGGGTGGGTGTGCTGTCAGACGCGGGTGGCTAAGGAATGCTTGGGTCGGGGGCTAGGACGTATCGATGGGCCGGACGGTCTCAAACCGTGATGGCTCTAGGATCCGGAACCCCCTCACTCCCTTCGCGCCACCACCCAGTAATGGGGAGAGGGTGAGTGGGTCGCGCCCATTGGCTAGGCTTGGACGGGCATCGTGATGCGGGAGGTGGAGAGGGGTGACACACACACAGAGATAGGGAGGGGGTGTAGGGGGCTGGAGGGGGTGACACACACAGAGATAGGGAGGGGGTGTAGGTGGTGACACACACAGAGATAGGGAGAGGGTGGAGAGGCCGAATGGTCAACCCCTCTCACTTTGGGAAGCATAAAGTAAGGTAGTTTTGTACTCACCCCAAAACCTCCACAGGGCAACATGACTAATGCCCTCTGGGATAGGATTCCTGGGAATTGATGGGAGAGAGAGAGAGAGAGGGGGGGAGAGGGGAGAGAAAGAGAGAGGGGAGTGAGAGACAGAAAGAGAGACAGAGAGAGACAGAGAGAGACAGAGAGTGAGTGAGAGAGAGAGAAGGGGAGAGAGAGAGAGGGAGATGGAGCAAGGGAGAGAGTGAGAGAGAGGGGCAGAGGGAGCGAGAAAGAGAGAGGGAGAGTGAGGGGTGGGGGGGAGAGAGAAAGAAATGGAGGGAGAGTTTAATAACATCCTTCCTGTGGGGGGGTGACCGATCCCGAATCCCATACTCTGAGCGCGGCCTCACCAACGTCCTGGATAACGGCGACACAACGTCCCAACGTCGACGCTCAGTGCCCGGACTGATGAAGGCCAGTGTGTCTAAACCCTTACCCCACTGCCCTGTCTACCTGGGACTCCACTTCCAGAGGACCGTACCCCTGAACCCCAAACTCCCTCCGTCCCCCTCTACACTCCTTAGGGCCCCGACCGTTCACCAGGAAAATCCCCACCTCGATTCGACTTTCCAAACTGCAAGACCCTGCAGTTATCGATGTTAAACTGCGTTTGCCGTTTCTCGGCCCACTTCCCCAGCTGGTCGAGGGGCTGCCACAATCTCGGATCAGCCCCCACCCCCCTCCTCACTCTCCATGGCCAATCTCACAGTCTACCTCACCTTGTCCATGCGTCTCTTCATCTGATACACCTCCCTCTCTCCCTCTCTCTGTGTTCCCTCTCTCCCCTCCCTCTCTAAGCCTCTCCTTCCTCCCTCTCTCTCCCTGTGTTCCCTCTCCCTCTGCTCCCTCTGTCCCTCTCTCTGTCTCCCCCTCTCTCCCCTCCCTCCCTTTCCCTCCCTCCCTCTCTCTTGCTCTGTATTCCCTCTCTCTCTCTCTCTCCTCCCTCCTTCTCTCTCTCCTCCCTCTCTCTGTCTGTGTTCCCTCGCTCCCCTCCCTCCCTCTCTATGCATCTCCTTCCTCCCTCTCTCTCCGTGTTCCCTCTCCCTCTGCTCCCTCTGTCTCTCTCTCTCTCTGTGTCTCCCCCTCCCTCTCCTCCCTCACTTTCCCTCCCTCCCTCTCTCTCTCTGTGTACCCTGTCCCTCTCCTCCCTCCCTCTCTCTCCCTCTGTGTTCCCTCTCCCTCCCTCTCTCTCCCTCTGTGTTCCCTCCCTCTCTCTCTCTGTGTTCCCTGTCCCTCTCCTCCCTCCCTCTCTCTCCCTCTGTGTTCCCTCTCCCTCCTTCTCTCTCCCTCTCCCTCCCTCTCTCTCCTTCTCTCTCCCTCTGTGTTCCCTCCCTCTCTCTCTCTCTCTGTTCCCTCTCCCTCCCTCCCTCTCTCTGTGTTCCCTGTCCCTCTCCTCCCTCCCTCACTCTCCCTCTGTGTTCCCTCCCTCTCTCTCTCTCTGTGTTCCCTCTCCCTCCTTCTCTCTCCCTCTCCCTCCCTCTCTCTCCTTCTCTCTCCCTCTGTGTTCCCTCCCTCTCTCTCCCTCTGTGTTCCCTCTCCCTCTCCTCCCTCCTTCTCTCTCCCTCTGTGTTCCCTCTCCCTCTCCTCCCTCCCTCTCTCTCTCTCTGTGTTCCCTCCCTCTCCCTCTCTCTGTGTTCCCTGTCCCTCCCTCTCCCTCTCTCTGTGTTCCCTGTCCCTCTCCTCCCTCCCTCTCCCTCTCTCTGTGTTCCCTGTCCCTCCCTCTCTCTCTCTCTGTGTTCCCTGTCCCTATCCTCCCTCCCTCTCTCCCTCTCTGTGTTCCCTCTCCCTCCCTCCCTCTCTCTGTGTTCCCTGTCCCTCCCTCTCTCCCTCTCTGTGTTCCCTCTCCCTCTCTCCCTCTCTGTGTTCCCTCTCCCTCCCTCCCTCTCTCTGTGTTCCCTGTCCCTCTCCTCCCTCCCTCTCTCTCTCTCTCTCCCTCTGTGTTCCCTCTCCCTCCCTCTCTCTCTCTCTCAGTATTCCCAGTCCCTCTCCTCCCTCCCTCACTCTCCCTCTGTGTTCCCTCTGCCTCCCTTTTTCTCTCTCCCTCTGTGTTCCCTCCCTCCCTCCCTCTCTCTCTAAGTTCCCTGTCCCTCCCTCTCTCTCTCTGTGTTCCCTGTCCCTCCCTCCCTCCCTCTCTCTCTAAGTTCCCTGTCCCTCCCTCTCCCTCTCTCTGTGTTCCCTGTCCCTCCCTCTCTCTCTCTGTGTTCCCTCTCCCTCCTTCTCTCTCCCTCTCCCTCCCTCTCTCCTTCTCTCTCCCTCTGTGTTCCCTCTCCCTCCTTCTCTCTCCCTCTGTGTTCCCTCTCCCTCCCTCTCTCTCCCTGTGTTCCCTCTCCCTCCTTCTCTCTCCCTCTCCCTCCCTCTCTCCTTCTCTCTCCTTCTGTGTTCCCTCCCCCTCCCTCCCTCTCCTTCTCTCTCCCTCTGTGTTCCCTGTCCCTCCCTCTCCCTCTCTCTGTGTTCCCTGTCCCTCTCCTCCCTCTGGGGGGTGGGGGGGGGTCTGGGAAGAGGGGTATTTCGCTCCACGCTCCCCCAGCGACACCGACGCTGACGGCACGCCTTACCGTGGAGTTTGTTCGGGTCTAGGTGGAGGTGTCTGAGGGGGCTAGCCCCGTACAGGAGGACGTGACTCTCCGTGTGGACTGACCGGATCTCCTCAAAGGTGGCCTTCCTTCCTCGGACACACTACCGGAGGGAGAGGGGGGAAGAGGGAACACAGAGAGAGAGGGAGAGACGGAGAGGGAGGGAGAGCCAGGGAGGAGAGAGAGGGAGGAGAGGGAGGGAGGAGAGGGAGGAGAGACAGAGAGAGAGAGAGACGGAGAGGGAGGGAGAGGGAGGGAGAGCGAGGGAGAGGGAACACAGAGAGAGAGGGAGAGACGGAGAGGGAGGGAGAGCGAGGGAGGAGAGAGAGGGAGGAGAGGGAGGGAGAGACGGAGAGGGAGGGAGAGCGAGGGAGGAGAGAGAGGGAGGAGAGGGAGAGACGGAGAGGGAGGGAGGGAGAGGGAGGGAGAGACGGAGAGGGAGGTGAGGGAGGGAGAGCGAGGGAGGAGAGGGAGGGGGGAGAGGGAGGAGAGACAGAGAGAGACAGAGAGAGAGAGAGAGAGGGAGAGGGAACACAGAGAGAGAGAGAGAGAGAGGGGGAGAGGGAGGGAGGGAAAGTGAGGGAGGAGAGGGAGAGGGAACACAGTGAAAGAGAGAGGAAGAGAGATGAAAGGAGGAGGGGGGAGAGAGGGAACACAGATAGAGAGAGGGAGGGAGGGATAGTGAGGGAGGAGAGAGAGAGGGAACACAGAAAGAGAGGGGCGAGAGGGAGAGAGAGCGAGGGAGGAGAGGGAGAGGGAACACAGAGAGAGAGAGGGAGAGAGAGGGAAGGAGGAGAGGGGTAGAGAGGGAGGGAGAAGAGAGAGAGGGAACACAGAGAGAGAGGGAGGGAGGGAAAGTGAGGGTGGAGAGGAAGAGGGAACAGAGAGAGAGAGAGGGAGGGAAGGAAAGTGAAGGAGGAGAGGGAGAGGGGAGATAGAGAGAAAGAGAGAGGGAACACAGAGAGAGGGAGGGAGGGAAAGGGAGGGAGGAGAGGGAGAGGGGAGATAGAGAGAAAGAGAGAGGGAGGAGAGAGAGGGAACAGAGAGAGAGAGAGGGAGGGAAAGGGAGGGAGGAGAGGGAGAGGGGAGACAGAAAGAGAGAGAGGAAGGGAGAGAGAGGGGAGTAAGAGGGGGAGACAGAGAGAGGGAGAGGGAGAGAGAGGGAGAGAAGAAAGGAAGAAGGGAGAGAGAGAGAGGGAGGGAGGAGAGGGAGAGGAGTGATAGAGAGAGAGAGAGGGAGGAGAGAGAGGAAGGAGAGGCAGAGAGAGAGACGGAGGAGAGGGAGAGGGAGAGGGAGAGTGTGAGAGGGAAAGCGAGAGAGAGAGACAAAATGTGAGAGGGAGGAGAGGGGAGATGGAGAGAGAGAGAGACAGAGGACAAGAGGAGGAGAGAATGAGAGAGATGGAGAGAGAGAGGGAGACAGAGGATAACAGAGAGAGAGGGAAATAGAGAGACAGATAATCGAGATAAAGAGAGAGAATGAGAGCGAAAGAGGGAAAGGGTGGGGTAAAGAGAGAGAATGAGAGAATTACAGAGAGAGAGAGAGACAGAGAGAAAGATTGAGGATGAGAGTGAGAAAGAGAGGGAGAGAGAAAGAGGGAAAGAGAGAGAGAGAGCAAGGGGATGATTGGGGGGGCAGAGGGAGGGAGCCAAAAATAACGAGGGAGAGAGAGAGAAAGAAAGAGAGAAAAAGAGAGAGGGAAAGAGAAAAGGTGAAAGGATGAGACAGAGAAAGAGAGAGAGAGAGAGAGAGAGTGAAAAGGTTCAGAACAGAAACAACGAAAATGACAGAATCGGGGGTCCACCAGCATTTACACCAACCCCACCCTCTCAATCCCCAACCTGTCTCCTGATTACACATCACCCCCACCCACCCGCACTGACCCCGGGGGAGAGGGCAGGGAACAGAGAATGTTACAGCGCAGTGCACGCCCGTCGTCCCCGTAGTGCCCAGGGATGTGCAGGTTAGGGTGGGATAGGCCGTGCTAAATTGTCCCCGTAGTGCCCAGGGATGTGCAGGTTAGGGTGGGATAGGCCGTGCTAAATTGTCCCCGTAGTGCCCAGGGATGTGCAGGTTAGGGTGGGATTGGCCGTGCTAAATTGTCCCCGTAGTGCCCAGGGATGTGCAGGTTAGGGTGGGATTGGCCGTGCTAAATTGTCCCGTAGTGCCCAGGGATGTACAGGTTAGGGTGGGATTGGCCGTGCTATATTGTCCCCGTAGTGCCCAGGAATGTGCAGGTTAGGGTGGGATTGGCCGTGCTAAATTGTCCCGTAGTGCCCAGGGATGTGTAGGTTAGGGTGGGATTGGCCGTGCTAAATTGTCCCCGTAGTGCCCAGGGATGTGCAGGTTAGGGTGGGATTGGCCGTGCTATATTGTCCCCGTAGTGCCCAGGAATGTGCAGGTTAGGGTGGGATTGGCCGTGCTAAATTGTCCCGTAGTGCCCAGGGATGTGTAGGTTAGGGTGGGATTGGCCGTGCTAAATTGTCCCGTAGTGCCCAGGGATGTGCAGGTTAGGGTGGGATTGGCCGTGCTAAATTGTCCCCGTAGTGCCCAGGGATGTGCAGGTTAGGGTGGGATTGGCCGTGCTATATTGTCCCCGTAGTGCCCAGGAATGTGCAGGTTAGGGTGGGATTGGCCGTGCTAAATTGTCCCCGTAGCGCCCAGGGATGTACAGGTTAGGGTGGGATTGGCCGTGCTAAATTGTCCCCGTAGTGTCCAGGGATGTGCAGGTTAGGGTGGGATTGGTCGTGCTAAATTGTCCCGTAGTGCCCAGGGATGTGCAGGTTAGGGTGGGATTGGCCGTGCTAAATTGTCCCGTAGTGCCCAGGGATGTGCAGGTTAGGGTGGGATTGGCCGTGCTAAATTGTCCCCGTAGTGCCCAGGGATGTGCAGGTTAGGGTGGGATTGGCCGTGCTAAATTGTCCCCATAATGCCCATGGATGTGCAGGTTAGGATGGGATTGGCCGTGCTAAATTGTCCCATAGAGCCCAGGGATGTGCAGGTTAGGGTGGGATTGGCCGTGCTAAATTGTCCCCGTAGTGCCCAGGGATGTGCAGGTTAGGGTGGGATTGGCCGTGCTAAATTGTCCCATAGAGCCCAGGGATGTGCAGGTTAGGGTGGGATTGACCGTGCTAAATTGTCCCGTTGTGCCCAGGGATGTTCAGGTTAGGGTGGGATTGGCCGTGCTAAATTGTCCCGTAGTGCCCAGGGATCTGCAGGTTAGGGTGGGATTGGCCGTGCTAAATTGTCCCGTAGTGCCCAGGGATGTGCAGGTTAGGGTGGGATTGACCGTGCTAAATTGTCCCGTTGTGCCCAGGGATGTACAGGTTAGGGTGGGATTGGCCGTGCTAAATTGTCCCGTAGTGCCCAGGGATGTGCAGGTTAGGGTGGATTGGCCGTGCTAAATTGTCCCGTAGTGCCCAGGGATGTGCAGGTTAGGGTGGGATTGACCGTGCTAAATTGTCCCGTAGTGCCCAGGGATGTGCAGGTTAGGGTGGGATTGGCCGTGCTAAATTGTCCCCGTAGTGCCCAGGGATGTACAGGTTAGGGTGGGATTGGCCGTGCTAAATTGTCCCGTAGTGCCCAGGGATGTGCAGGTTAGGGTGGATTGGCCATGCTAAATTGTCCCGTAGTGCCCAGGGATGTACAGGTTAGGGTGGGATCGGCCATGCTAAATTGTCCCCGTAGTGCCCAGGGGTGTGCAGGTTAGGGTGGGATTGGCCGTGCTAAATTGTCCCCGTAGTGCCCAGGGATGTGCAGGTTAGGGTGGGATTGGCCGTGCTAAATTGTCCCGTAGTGCCCAGGGATGTGCAGGTTAGGGTGGGATTGGCCGTGCTAAATTGTCCCCGTAGTGCCCAGGGATGTGCAGGTTAGGGTGGGATTGGCCGTGCTAAATTGTCCCCGTAGTGCCCAGGGATGTACAGGTTAGGGTGGGATTGGCCGTGCTAAATTGTCCCCGTCGTACCTCACACTGGCTCTTCAGTCCTGTTTCCTGGAGTCGGGAATAAATGCTCTGTATCCTCCCGGGATGTTCGAGGTGATCGCTGTTCCCGCACGTGCACTGGTGTTTCAGCATCCCGCTATCGTATACTAGCCCTGGCGAGGGGAGGAAAGGCCTCAAGCTCATTGGCCCCAATATCCAGCCCCTTCGCACCCCCTCTCCCCCACCCCACCCACCACCTCCCCCTCCCTCCCTCTCCCCTCACCCCCCCGTCACCCCCAACACAACCCTGCCCTCAATGCAACAAGCGGAGCGGGGGTGCATTCGGCCTGACTCATTCTATCCCCTCCTCCTTCCCCAAGTCCGGCTCAGTCTCTCCCTCCCGCTCTCTTGCCCCCCTCCATTGCTCCTCTTCCACTCCCTCCCTCACCAGCGAAACCCTCCACCAATTAACCCCTTTCCCCCTCTCAGCTCTCTCCAACTGCCTCAAGTTTTCCTCCAACCACCCTCCAATTTACCCCTCCCTCTCTAACTCCCTCCAATCTACCCCTCCCTCTCTCTACAACCCCCCTCCAATTTACCCCCTCCCTCTCTCTCCAATCCCCTCCTATTTACCCCTCCCTCTCTCCAACCACCCTCCAATTTACCCCCTCCCTCTCTCCACCCCCCTTCAATTTACTCCCTCCATCTCTCCTACCACCCTCCAATTTACCCCCTCCCTCTCTCCCCACCCCTCACCAATTTACCCCCTCCCTCTCTCTCCACCCCCCTACAATTTACCCCCTCCCTCTCTGTCCAAACCCCTCCAATTTACCCCTCCCTCTCTCTCCAAACCCCTCCAATTTACCCCTCCCTCTCTCTCCAAACTCCTCCAATTTACCCCTCCCTCTCTCTCCAACCCCCTCCAATCTACCCCTACCTCTCTCTCTCCAACCCCTCTCCAATTTACCCCTCCCTCTCTCCAACCACCCTCCAATTTACCCCTCCCTCTCTCTCCAAACCCCTCCAATTTACCCCTCCCTCTCTCTCCAACCCCCTCCTATTTACCCCTCCCTCTCTCCAACCACCCTCCAATTTACCCCCTCCCTCTCTCTCCACCCCTCTCCAATTTACACCCTCCCTCTCTCTCCACCCCCCTACAATTTACCCCCTCCCTCTCTGTCCAAACCCCTCCAATTTACCCCTCCCTCTCTCTCCAAACCCCTCCAATTTACCCCTCCCTCTCTCTCCAAACTCCTCCAATTTACCCCTCCCTCACTCTCCAACTCCCTCCAATCTACCCCTCCCTCTCTCTCTCCAACCCTCCAATTTACCCCTCCCTCACTCTCCAACTCCCTACAATTTACCCCTCCCTCTCTCTCCCCAACCCTCCAATTTACCCCTCCCTCGCTCTCCAAACCCCTCCCACCCGCCCCTCTCTCTCGCTCCCTACTGCCCTTCCCATGCTCCCACTCCCCAGATTCGCCCTCCCGGCCCGGGCTCCCTCCTCCTCACCCCGCACGCTCCTAATTACCACCCCTCGCCCCTCCCCCACTACCCCCGTCCCCCCCCTGTCGGGGACCGAACCCCAGACTCACCGGTGCTGAAGGAGGGGGGGCGCGGCGATCTCTCCGGGACTCCCGCCGAGGCTGGGGAGGAACGGGCGCGAGACAGGGGGCGATGCTGAGCCCACCCGGGGTAAATTACCCCAAAGGCCTCCAGGTTCGGGGGCTTCTGCCGGACTCTGGGTAAATCCCACGGGAGAGAGACCTGGGGAATCCGAGAGAGAGAGAGAGAGAGGGAGAGAGGGAAACATCATCGCAGGATGGAGAGGATGTAGAGGGAGCTTTACTCTGTATCTAACCCCCTATCCCTGGGAGTGGGGGGACGGTGTAGAGGGAGATTTACTCTGTATCTAACCCCTGTCCCTGGGAATGGGGGACGGTGTAGAGGGAGCTTTACACTGTATCTAACCCCTATCCCTGGGAGTGGGGGACGGTGTAGAGGGAGCTTTACTCTGTATCTAACCCCTGTCCCTGGGAGTGGGGGACAGTGTAGAGGGAGTTTACTCTGTATCTAACCCCTGTCCCTGGGAGTGGGGAGACGGTGTAGAGGGAGCTTTACTCTGTATCTAACCCCTGTCCCTGGGAGTGGGGGATGGTGTAGAGGGAGCCTTCCTCGGTCTCTAGCCCCAGTTACCTGTGGGCTGTGAGCCTCACTGCTGTTTCCTGAGCCCAGCCCATTCGGCCCATCCTCCGTGCTGTCCTCAGTGAGTCGGGGTCTGTCCGAGGGTCCACCTCGTCCCGGACCCTTCCTCTCTGACTCCCCCTCCTCACCATGACTGAGTCGCCTCTTACTCATCAGCTGGACCCCCGTGGGGGGGGGTGGGGAAGGATGGAAGGAGAGAGATGGAGAGTGGGGGGGGAGATGGAGAGGGAGGGAAGGAGATGGAGGGAGGGAGATGGAGAGAGAGAGAGATCGAGAGAGGCAGGGAGGGAAGGAGATGGAGGGGGGAGATGGAGGGAGAGAGTGATTGAGGGAGGCAGGGAGGGAAGGAGATGGAGGGGGGAGATGGAGGGAGAGAGTGATTGAGGGAGGCAGGGAGGGAGGGTGAGACAGAGGGAGATGGAGGGAGAGAGTGATTGAGGGAGGCAGGGAGGGAGGGTGAGACAGAGGGAGATGGAGGGAGAGAGTGATTGAGGGAGGCAGGGAGGGAAGGAGATGGAGGGGGGAGATGGAGGGAGAGAGTGATTGAGGGAGGCAGGGAGGGAGGGTGAGACAGAGGGAGATGGAGGGAGAGAGTGATTGAGGGAGGCAGGGAGGGAGGGTGAGACAGAGGGAGATGGAGGGAGAGAGTGATTGAGGGAGGCAGGGAGGGAGGGTGAGACAGAGGGAGATGGAGGGAGAGAGTGATTGAGGGAGGCAGGGAGGGAGGGTGAGACAGAGGGAGATGGAGAAAGGGAGGGTGATGGAGGGAGGGAAGTGGAGGGAGTGAGGTGGAGAGAGGGAGGGTGATGGAGGGAGGTGGAGGGCGTGACATGGAAAGAGGGAGGGAGATGGAGGGAGGGAGGGAGATAGAGGGAGGGAGAGAGTGAGATGGAGGGAGATGGAGAGAGGGAGGGAGAGAGAGAGAGAAGAAGAGAAGGAGGCAGAGGGAGGGCAGGAGATGGAGAGAGAAAGAGGGAGGGAGATGGAGGGAGATGGATAGAGGGATAGAGGGAAGGAAGGAATGGGAAGGGAGGGAATGGGGTGAGTGTGGCAGGGGATGAGAAAAGAACAAAAAAACATTAGTTCCCCTCGCCACTCTCCATCCCTTCCCTCCCCATTTCCCCTCTCCCTCTCTCCCCACTCCCTCTGTACACACACACTTACACACTTAACGGTAAGGTCCTGGGGGAGTGTTGGTGAACACAGAGACCTTGGAGTGCAGGGTCATAGCTCCTTGAAAGTGGAGTCGCAGGTGGATAGGATAGTGAAGGAGGGGTTTGGTATGCTTCCCTTTATTGGTCAGAGTATTGAGTACAGGAGTTGGGGGGGGGTCACGTTGCGGCTGTACAGGACATTGGTTAGGGGGCCCCTGTTGGAATATTGTGCTCAATCCCGGTCTCCCTGCTACAGGAAGGATGTTGTGGGAGGGTTCGGAAAAGATGGACAAGGATGTTGGAGGGTTTGAGCTACAGGGAGAGGCTGGACAGGCTGGGGCTGTTTTCCCTGGAGCGTCGGAGGCTGAGGGGGTGACCTTATAGAGGTTTATAACATCACGGGGGTGGGGTAAATAGACAAGGTCTTTTCCCCCCTGGGGTGGGGGAGTCCAGAACTAGAGGGGGGTAGGTTTAAGGTGAGAGGGGGGAAAGGGACCCGAGGGGCAACTTTTTCCCCCCAGAGGGTGGTGCGTGTGTGGGAGGAGCTACCAGAGGAAGTGGGTGGGGGCTGGTACAATGACAGCATTTAAAAGGTGGGTGGGGGACAGGAACAGGAAGGGTTTAGAGGGAGATGGGCGAAGTGCTGGGGGAATGGGGACCGGGTTAGGTTAGGGATATCTGGGCCAGCACGGACAGGACGGGCCGAAGGGTCTGTTTCCGTGCTGTCCGTGGCTTTGAGTCAGTAAGGAAACCAAACCAGCTCAGAACCCAAAACGATGTTCCCCTGAAGGAATAGTTACAATGGTGTGGAGGTGCTTGTGATGGACTGGCGATAAATCCTGTGTCCAGTGAACTTGCCCCAAGACTGACCTGATGAAGGGGCAGTGCTCTGATACTGACTGCTTCCAAATAAACCTGTTGGACTGTAACATGGTGCGGTGTGATTTATAACTTTAACAGTGACTGACAGCCTCACACGTGGAACACATTCCCTGCTGGTTGCAGTCCTGCTACTGGGTGACCAGTGATACATTAGGAGAGACCGTGACTACCTCAGGTCTGGATCACAATCGCCACTGAATATCTACCTGAACGCACGCAGACTGCGTTTGCCCTGAACCGCGCGAACCCCAAACGTTAGGTTGATCCGGTGATTGCTGTTGCCCTCTCTACACCCCCTGCTCTGGACCCCATCCATCCCCACCACCGCAAGCCCCTCCTTACCTTGCCGAGGTGGGTCTGCTGCTTGAGTCTCTCAAGGAGGAGCTGGTCCAGATGCTGGGTCTGCAGCTTCTGCTGGACAGACTGGGGGCTCTGGGGAAGGGGGGCGGACTGAGTCCGGCCCAGGGGACGGTGCTGGCTCAGCTCTGCCAACCGGGCGGCCGCGTACCGGTCACCAGGAATAACGGCTGGGGTGTACAAGAGAGGCGCCGTGCCCAGCTCTGAAACTGAACATAGGCATCAATGTCAACAAAGGGGAGCAGGACGAGGAGGAACAGAAAGATCCCAGAATACCCCGCACCTCCCCATCTTTGTCCTGGCACACGGCACTCCAAATGTGGGTCTGACCGAGGGGAGACCGGGGAACTGTGCACGGTGCTCCGAGTGTGGGTCTGACCGAGGGGAGAGCGGGGAACTGTGCACGGTGCTCCGAGTGCGGGTCTGACTGAGGGAGACCAGGGAACTGTGCACGGTGCTCCGAGTGTGGGTCTGACCGAGGGGAGACCGGGGAACTGTGCACGGTGCTCCGAGTGTGGGTCTGACCGAGGGGAGACCGGGGAACTGTGCACGGTGCTCCGAGTGTGGGTCTGACCGAGGGGGGACCGGGGAACTGTGCACGGTGCTCCGAGTGTGGGTCTGACCCAGGGGAGACCGGGGAACTGTGCACGGTGCTCCGAGTGCGGGTCTGACTGAGGGAGACCAGGGAACTGTGCACGGTGCTCCGAGTGTGGGTCTGACCGAGGGGAGACCGGGGAACTGTGCACGGTGCTCCGAGTGTGGGTCTGACCCAGGGGAGACCGGGGAACTGTGCGCGGTGCTCCGAGTGTGGGTCTGACCGAGGGGAGACCGGGGAACTGTGCACGGTGCTCCGAGTGTGGGTCTGACCGAGGGGAGACCGGGGAACTGTGCACGGTGCTCCGAGTGTGGGTCTGAACGAGGTGGGAATACAATCACTGGGACCCTCTCCCAGAGACTCACGTGCCAGAAGTGGATTCTGTACTGTCCCAGGCTCCAGGATGATCACCGGTTGGAGAGCGGCCAACAGTCTATCCCTCTCCATCGCCGACTGGGACAGTTGGAGGATAGGAGGCACCTGAGAGACCGGAGAGAGCCCATTGTGGGGTCGGTGTGCCTTCTCACTGCACGCGGACGGATTCTCCCAGTCCCCAGTCACAGCCTGTGGAAGGTAACACAGTGAGTGACCCTTACCCTGCTGAATAAACACTGACTCTGTACAGTTACACAGTGAGTGACCCTTACCCTGCTGAATAAACACTGACTCTGTACGGTTACACAGAGAGTGACCCTTACCCTGCTGAATAAACACTGACTCTGTACGGTTACACAGTGAGTGACCCTTACCCTGCTGTATAAACCCTGACTCTGTACGGTTACACAGTGAGTGACCCTTACCCTGCTGTATAAACCCTGACTCTGTACGGTTACACAGTGAGTGACCCTTACCCTGCTGTATAAACACTGACTCTGTACGGTTACACAGTGAGTGACCCTTACCCTGCTGAATAAACACTGACTCTGTACGGTTACACAGTGACCCTTACCCTGCTGTATAAACACTGACTCTGTACAGTTACAAAGTGAGTGACCCTTACCCTGCTGTATAAACACTGACTCTCTACGGTTGCACAGTGAGTGACCCATACCCTGCTGTATAAACACTGACTCTGTACGGGTACACAGTGAGTGACCCTTACCCTGCTGAATAAACACTGACTCTGTATGGTTACACATTGAGTGGCCCTTACCTTGCTGAATAAACACTGACTCGGTACGGTTACACAGTGAGTGACCGTAACCCTGCTGTATAAACACTGACTCTGTACGGTAACACAGTGAGTGACCCTTACCCTGCTGAATAAACACTGACTCTGTACGGTTACACAGTGAGTGACCCTTACCCTGCTGAATAAACACTGACTCTGTACGGTTACACAGTGAGTGACCCTTACCCTGCTGAATAAACACTGACTCTGTACGGTTACACAGTGAGTGACACTTACCCTGCTGTATAAACACTGGCTCTGTAGGGTTACACAGCGAGTGACCCTTACATTGCTGAATAAACACTGACTCTGTACGGTTACACAGTGAGTAACCCTTACACTGCTGTATAAACACTGACTCTGCACAGTTACACAGTGAGTGACCCTTACCCTGCTGAATAAACACTGACTCTGTACGCTTACACAGTGAGTGACCCTTACGCTGCTGTATAAACACTGACTCTGTACGGTTACACAGTGAGTGACCCTTACCCTGCTGAATAAACACTGACTCTGTACGGTTACACAGTGAGTGACCCTTACCCTGCTGAATAAACACTGACTCTGTACGCTTACACAGTGAGTGACCCTTACCTGCTGAATAAACACTCACTCTGTACGGTTACACAGTGAGTGACCCTTACCCTGCTCAACAAACACTGCCTCTGTACAGTTACACAGTGAGTGACCCTTACCTGCTGTATAAACACTGACTCTGTACGGTTACACAGTGAGTGACACTTACCTGCTGTATAAACACTGACTCTGTACGGTTACACAGTGAGTGACCCTTATCCTGCTGAATAAACACTGACTCTGTACAGTTACACAGTGAGCGACCCTTACCCTGCTGTATAAACACTGACTCTGTACAGTTACACAGTGAGTGACCCTTACCCTGCTGTATAAACACTGTCTCTGTACGGTTACACAGTGAGTGACCCTTACCCTGCTGTATAAACACTGACTCTGCACGGTTACACAGTAAGTGACCCTAACTCTGCTGAACAAATACTGACCCTGTTCAGTTAGGCAGTGATTGACCCTTACCCTGCTGTATAAACACAGACTCTGTACGGTTACACAGTGAGTGACCCTTACCCTGCTGTATCAACACTGACTCTGTACGGTTACACAGTGAGTGACCCTTACCCTGCTGAATAAACACTGACTCTGTACGGTTACACAGTGAGTGACCCTTACCCTGCTGAATAAACCCTGATTCTGTACGGTTACACAGTGAGTGACCCTTACCCTGCTCAACAAACACTGACTCTGTACGGTTACACAGTGAGTGACCTTACCCTGCTGAATAAACACTGACTCTGTACGGTTACACAGTGAGTGACCCTTACCCTGCTGAATGAGCACTGACTCTGTACGGTTACACACTGAGTGACCCTTACCCTGCTGAATAAACACTGACTCTGTACGGTTACACAGTGAGTGACCCTTACCCTGCTGTATAAACACTGACTCTGTACGGTTACACAGTGAGTGACCCTTACACTGCTGTATAAACACTGACTCTGTACGGTTACACAGTGAGTGACCCTTAACCTGCTGAATAAACACTGACTCTGTACGGTTACACAGTGAGTGACCTTACCCTGCTGTATAAACACTGACTCTGTACGGTTACACAGTGAGTGACCCTTACACTGCTGTATAAACACTGACTCTGTACGGTTACACAGTGTGTGACCCTTACCCTGCTGTATAAACCCTGACTCTGTACGGTTACACAGTGAGTGACCCTTACCCTGCAGTATAAACCCTGACTCTGTACGGTTACACAGTGACCCTTACCCTGCTGTATAAACACTTACTCTGTACGGTTACACAGTGAGTGACCCTTACCCTGCTGTATAAACCCTGACTCTGTACGGTTACACAGTGAGTGACCCTTACCCTGCTGTATAAACACTGACTCTGTACGGTTACACAGTGAGTGACCCTTACCCTGCTGAATAAACACTGACTCTGTACGGTTACACAGTGAGTGACCCTTACCCTGCTGTATAAACACTGACTCTGTACGGTTACACAGTGAGTGACCCTTACCCTGCTGAATAAACACTGACTCTGAACGGTTACACAGTGAGTGACACTTACCCTGCTGTATAAACTGACTCTGTACGGTTACACAGTGAGTGACCCTTACCCTGCTGTATAAACACTGACTCTGTACGGTTACACAGTGAGTGACTCTTACCCTGCTGAATAAACACTGACTCTGTACGCTTACACAGTGAGTGACCCTTACCCTGCTGTATAAACACTGACTCTGTACGGTTACACAGTGAGTGACCCTTACCCTGCTGTATAAACACTGACTCTGCACGGTTACACAGTGAGTGACCCTTACCCTGCTGTATAAACACTGACTCTGTACAGTTACACAGTGACCCTTACCCTGCTGAATAAACACTGACTCTGTACGGTTACACAGTGAGTGACCCTTACCCTGCTGTATAAACACTGACTCTGCACGGTTACACAGTGAGTGACCCTTACCCTGCTGTATAAACACTGACTCTGTACTGTTACACAGTGAGTGACCCTTACCCTGCTGAATAAACCCTGACACTGTACGGTTACACAGTGAGTGACCCTTACCCTGCTGTATAAACACTGACTCTGTACGGTTACACAGTGAGTGACCCTTACCCTGCTGAATAAACACTGACTCTGTACGGTTACATACTGAGTGACCCTTACCCTGCTGAACAAACCCTGACTCTGTACGGTTACCCAGTGAGTGACCCTTACCCTGCTGTATAAACACTGACTCTGTACGGTTACACAGTGAGTGACCCTTACCCTGCTGTATAAACACTGACACTGTACGGTTACACAGTGAGTGACCCTTACCCTGCTGAATAAACACTGACTCTGTACGGTTACACAGTGAGTGACCCTTACCCTGCTGTATAAACACTGACTCTGTACGGTTACACAGTGAGTGACCCTTACCCTGCTGAATAAACACTGACTCTGTACGGTTACACAGTGAGTGACCTTACCCTGCTGAATAAACACTGACTCTGTACAGTTACACAGTGAGTGACCCTTACCCTGCTGTATAAACACTGTCTCTGTACGGTTACACAGTGAGTGACCATTACCCTGCTGAATAAACACTGACTCTGTACGGTTACACAGTGAGTGACCCTTACCCTGCTGTATCAACACTGACTCTGTACGGTTACACAGTAAGTGACCCTTACTCTGCTGAACAAACACTGACCCTGTTCAGTTAGGCAGTGATTGACCCTTACCCTGCTGTATAAACACAGACTCTGTACGGTTACACAGTGAGTGACCCTTACCCTGCTGTATCAACACTGACTCTGTACGGTTACACAGTGAGTGACCCTTACCCTGCTGAATAAACACTGACTCTGTACGGTTACACAGTGAGTGACCCTTACCCTGCTGAATAAACCCTGACTCTGTACGGTTACACAGTGAGTGACCCTTACCCTGCTGAACAAACACTGACTCTGTACGGTTACACAGTGAGTGACCCTTACCCTGCTGTATAAACACTGACTCTGTACGGTTACACAGTGAGTGACCCTTACCCTGCTGTATAAACACTGACTCTGTACGGTTACACAGTGAGTGACCCTTACCCTGCTGAATGAGCACTGACTCTGTACGGTTACACAGTGAGTGACCCTTACCCTGCTGAATAAACACTGACTCTGTACGGTTACACAGTGAGTGACCCTTACCCTGCTGTATAAACACTGACTCTGTACGGTTACACAGTGAGTGACCCTTACCCTGCTGTATAAACACTGACTCTGTACGGTTACACAGTGAGTGACCCTTACCCTGCTGAATAAACACTGACTCTGTACGGTTACACAGTGAGTGACCCTTACACTGCTGTATAAACACTGACTCTGTACGGTTACACAGTGAGTGACCCTTACCCTGCTGAATAAACACTGACTCTGTACGGTTACACAGTGAGTGACCCTTACCCTGCTGTATAAACACTGACTCTGTACGGTTACACAGTGTGTGACCCTTACCCTGCTGTATAAACACTGACTCTGTACGGTTACACAGTGAGTGACCCTTACCCTGCTGTAGAAACACTGACTCTGTACGGTTACACAGTGAGTGACCCTTCCCCTGCTGTATAAACACTGACTCTGTACGGTTACACAGTGAGTGACCCTTACCCTGCTGTATAAACACTGACTCTGTACGGTTACACAGTGAGTGACCCTTACCCTGCTGTATAAACACTGACTCTGTACCGTTACACAGTGAGCGACTCTTACCCTGCTGAATAAACACTGACTCTGTACGGTTACACAGTGAGTGACCCTTACCCTGCTCAACAAACACTGACTCTGTACGGTTACACAGTGAGTGACCCTTACCGTGCTGAATAAACACTGACTCTGTACGGTTACACAGTGAGAGACACTTACCCTGCTGTATAAACACTGACTCTGTACGGTTACACAGTGTGTGACCCTTACCCTGCTGAATAAACACTGACTCTGTACGGTTACACAGTGAGTGACACTTACCCTGCTGTATAAACACTGACTCTGTACGGTTACACAGTGAGTGACCCTTACCCTGCTGTATAAACACTGACTCTGTACGGTTACACAGTGAGTGACCCTTACCCTGCTGAATAAACACTGACTATGTACGCTTACACAGTGAGTGACCCTTACCCTGCTGTATAAACACTGACTCTGTACGGTTACACAGTGAGTGACCCTTACCCTGCTGTATAAACACTGACTCTGCACGGTTACACAGTGAGTGACCCTTACCCTGCTGTATAAACACTGACTCTGTACGGTTACACAGTGACCCTTACCCTGCTGAATAAACACTGACTCTGTACGGTTACACAGTGAGTGACCCTTACCCTGCTGTATAAACACTGACTCTGTACGGTTACACAGTGAGTGACCCTTACCCTGCTGTATAAACACTGACTCTATACGGTTACACAGTGAGTGACCCTTACCCTGCTGTATAAACACTGACTCTGTACGGTTACACAGTGAGTGACCCTTACCCTGCTGAATAAACACTGACTCTGTACAGTTACACAGTGAGTGACCCTTACCCTGCTGAATAAACACTGACTCTGTACGGTTACACAGTGAGTGACCCTTACACTGCTGTATAAACACTGACTCTGTACGGTTACACAGTGAGTGACCCTTACCCTGCTGTATAAACACTGACTCTGTACGGTTACACAGTGAGTGACCCTTACACTGCTGTATAAACACTGACTCTGTACGGTTACACAGTGAGTGACCCTTACCCTGCTGAACAAACACTGACTCAGTACGGTTACACAGTGAGTGACCCTTACCCTGCTGTATAAACCTGACTCTGTACGGTTACACAGTAAGTGACCCTTACTCTGCTGAACAAACACTGACCCTGTTCAGTTAGGCAGTGATTGACCCTTACCCTGCTGTATAAACACAGACTCTGTACGGTTACACAGTGAGTGACCCTTACCCTGCTGTATCAACACTGACTCTGTACGGTTACACAGTGAGTGACCCGTACCCTGCTGTATAAACACTGACTCTGTACGGTTACACAGTGTGTGACCCTTACCCTGCTGAATAACCACTGACTCTGTACGGTTACACAGTGAGTGACCCTTACCCTGCTCAACAAACACTGACTCTGTACGGTTACACAGTGAGTGACCCTTACCCTGCTGAATAAACACTGACTCTGTACGGTTACACAGTGAGTGACCCTTACCCTGCTGTATAAACACTGACTCTGTACGGTTACACAGTGACCCTTACCCTGCTGTATAAACACTGACTCTGTACGGTTACACAGTGAGTGACCCTTACCCTGCTGTATAAACCATGACTCTGTACGGTTACACAGTGAGTGACCCTTACCCTGCTGTATAAACACTGACTCTGTACGGTTACACAGTGAGTGACCCTTACCCTGCTGAATAAACACTGACTCTGTACGGTTACACAGTGAGTGACCCTTACCCTGCTGTATAAACACTGACTCTGTACGGTTACACAGTGAGTGACCCTTACCCTGCTGAATAAACACTGACTCTGTACGGTTACACAGTGAGTGACCCTTACCCTGCTGTATAAACACTGACTCTGTACGGTTACACAGTGAGTGACACTTACCCTGCTGTATAAACACTGACTCTGTACGGTTACACAGTGAGTGACCCTTACCCTGCTGTATAAACACTGACTCTGTACGGTTACACAGTGAGTGACCCTTACCCTGCTGAATAAACACTGACTCTGTACGCTTACACAGTGAGTGACCCTTACCTGCTGTATAAACACTGACTCTGTACGGTTACACAGTGAGTGACCCTTACCCTGCTGTATAAACACTGACTCTGTACGGTTACACAGTGAGTGACCCTTACCCTGCTGTATAAACACTGACTCTGTACAGTTACACAGTGAACCTTACCCTGCTGTATAAACACTGACTCTGTACGGTTACACAGTGAGTGACCCTTACCCTGCTGTATAAACACTGACTCTGCACGGTTACACAGTGAGTGACCCTTACCCTGCTGTATAAACACTGACTCTGGACGGTTACACGGTGAGTGACCCTTACCTGCTGAATAAACACTGACTCTATAAGGTTACACAGTGAGTGACCCTTACCCTGCTGTATAAACACTGACTCTGTACGGTTACACAGTGAGTGACCCTTACCCTGCTGTATAAAACACTGACTCTGTACGGTTACACAGTGAGTGACCCTTACCCTGCTGTATAAACACTGACTCTGTACGGTTACACAGTGAGTGACCCTTACCCTGCTGAATAAACACTGACTCTGTACGGTTACATACTGAGTGACCCTTACCCTGCTGAACAAACCCTGACTCTGTACGGTTACCCAGTGAGTGACCCTTACCCTTCTGAATAAACACTGACTCTGTACGGTTACACAGTGAGTGACCCTTACCCTGCTGTATAAACACTGACTCTGTACGGTTACACAGTGAGTGACCCTTACCCTGCTCAACAAACACTGACTCTGTACGGTTACACAGTGAGTGACCCTTACCCTGCTGTATAAACACTGACTCTGTACGGTTACACAGTGAGTGACACTTACCCTGCTGTATAAACACTGACTCTGTACGGTTACACAGTGAGTGACCCTTACCATGCTGTATAAACACTGACTCTGTACGGTTACACAGTGAGTGACCCTTACCCTGCTGTATAACACTGACTCTGTACGGTTACACAGTGAGTGACCCTTACCCTGCTGAACAAACACTGACTCTGTACGGTTACACAGTGAGTGACCCTTACCCTGCTGAATAAACACTGACTCTGTACGGTTACACAGTGAGTGACCCTTACCTGCTGTATAAACACTGACTCTGTACGGTTACACAGTGAGTGACCCTTACCCTGCTGAATAAACACTGACTCTGTACGGTTACACAGTGAGTGACCCTTACCCTGCTGAATAAACACTGACTCTGTACGGTTACACAGTGAGTGACCCTTACCCTGCTGTATAAACACTGACTCTGTACGGTTACACAGTGAGTGACCCTTACACTGCTGTATAAACACTGACTCTGTACGGTTACACAGTGAGTGACCCTTACCCTGCTGAATAAACACTGACTCTGTACGGTTACACAGTGAGTGACCCTTACCCTGCTGTATAAACACTGACTCTGTACGGTTACACAGTGAGTGACCCTTAACCTGCTGTATAAACACTGACTCTGTACGGTTACACAGTGAGTGACCCTTACCCTGCTCAACAAACACTGACTCTGTACGGTTACACAGTGAGTGACCCTTACCCTGCTGAATAAACACTGACTCTGTACGGTTACACAGTGAGTGACCCTTACCCTGCTGAATAAACACTGACTCAGTACGGTTACACAGTGAGTGACCCTTACCCTGCTGTATAAACACTGACTCTGTACGGTTACACAGTGACCCTTACCCTGCTGTATAAACACTGACTCTGTACGGTTACACAGTGAGTGACCCTTACCCTGCTGTATAAACACTGACTCTGTACGGTTACACAGTGAGTGACCCTTACCCTGCTGTAAAACACTGACTCTGTACGGTTACACAGTGAGTGACCCTTACCCTGCTGTATAAACACTGACTCTGTACGGTTACACAGTGAGTGACCCTTACCCTGCTGAATAAACACTGACTCTGTACGGTTACACAGTGAGTGACCCTTACCCTGCTGTATAAACACTGACTCTGTACGGTTACACAGTGAGTGACCCTTACCCTGCTGTATAAACACTGACTCTGTACGGTTACACAGTGTGGGACCCTTACCCTGCTGTATAAACACTGACTCTGTACGGTTACACAGTGAGTGACCCTTACCCTGCTGTATAAACACTTACTCTGTACGGTTACACAGTGAGTGACCCTTCCCCTGCTGTATAAACACTGACTCTGTACGGTTACACAGTGAGTGACCCTTACCCTGCTGTATAAACACTGACTCTGTACGGTTACACAGTGAGTGACCCTTACCCTGCTGTATAAACACTGACTCTGTACCGTTACACAGTGAGCGACTCTTACCCTGCTGAATAAACACTGACTCTGTACGGTTACACAGTGAGTGACCCTTACCCTGCTCAACAAACACTGACTCTGTACGGTTACACAGTGAGTGACCCTTACCCTGCTGAATAAACACTGACTCTGTACGGTTACACAGTGAGAGACACTTACCCTGCTGTATAAACACTGACTCTGTACGGTTACACAGTGTGTGACCCTTACCCTGCTGAATAACCACTGACTCTGTACGGTTACACAGTGAGTGACACTTACCCTGCTGTATAAACACTGACTCTGTACGGTTACACAGTGAGTGACCCTTACCCTGCTGTATAAACACTGACTCTGTACGGTTACACAGTGAGTGACTCTTACCCTGCTGAATAAACACTGACTATGTACGCTTACACAGTGAGTGACCCTTACCCTGCTGTATAACACTGACTCTGTACGGTTACACAGTGAGTGACCCTTACCCTGCTGTATAAACACTGACTCTGTACGGTTACACAGTGAGTGACCCTTACCCTGCTGTATAACACTGACTCTGTACAGTTACACAGTGACCCTTACCCTGCTGAATAAACACTGACTCTGTACGGTTACACAGTGAGTGACCCTTACCCTGCTGTATAAACACTGACTCTGTACCGTTACACAGTGAGTGACTCTTACCCTGCTGAATAAACACTGACTCTGTACGGTTACACAGTGAGTGACCCTTACCCTGCTGAACAAACACTGACTCTGTACGGTTACACAGTGAGTGACCCTTACCCTGCTGAATAAACACTGACTCTGTACGGTTACACAGTGAGTGACCCTTACCCTGCTGTATAAACACTGACTCTGTACGGTTACACAGTGACCCTTACCCTGCTGTATAAACACTGACTCTGTACGGTTACACAGTGAGTGACCCTTACCCTGCTGTATAAACCATGACTCTGTACGGTTACACAGTGAGTGACCCTTACCCTGCTGTATAAACACTGACTCTGTACGGTTACACAGTGAGTGACCCTTACCCTGCTGAATAAACACTGACTCTGTACGGTTACACAGTGAGTGACCCTTACCCTGCTGTATAAACACTGACTCTGTACGGTTACACAGTGAGTGACCCTTACCCTGCTGAATAAACACTGACTCTGTACGGTTACACAGTGAGTGACCCTTACCCTGCTGTATAAACACTGACTCTGTACGGTTACACAGTGAGTGACACTTACCCTGCTGTATAAACACTGACTCTGTACGGTTACACAGTGAGTGACCCTTACCCTGCTGTATAAACACTGACTCTGTACGGTTACACAGTGAGTGACCCTTACCCTGCTGAATAAACACTGACTCTGTACGCTTACACAGTGAGTGACCCTTACCCTGCTGTATAAACACTGACTCTGTACGGTTACACAGTGAGTGACCCTTACCCTGCTGTATAAACACTGACTCTGTACGGTTACACAGTGAGTGACCCTTACCCTGCTGTATAAACACTGACTCTGTACGGTTACACAGTGACCCTTACCCTGCTGTATAAACACTGACTCTGTACGGTTACACAGTGAGTGACCCTTACCCTGCTGTATAAACACTGACTCTGCACGGTTACACAGTGAGTGACCCTTACCCTGCTGTATAAACACTGACTCTATACGGTTACACAGTGAGTGACCCTTACCCTGCTGAATAAACACTGACTCTGTACGGTTACACAGTGAGTGACCCTTACCCTGCTGTATAAACACTGACTCTGCACGGTTACACAGTGAGTGACCCTTACCCTGCTGTATAAACACTGACTCTATACGGTTACACAGTGAGTGACCCTTACCCTGCTGTATAAACACTGACTCTGTACGGTTACACAGTGAGTGACCCTTACCCTGCTGAATAAACACTGACTCTGTACGGTTACATACTGAGTGACCCTTACCCTGCTGATAAACACTGACTCTGTACGGTTACCCAGTGAGTGACCCTTACCCTTCTGAATAAACACTGACTCTGTACGGTTACACAGTGAGTGACCCTTACCCTGCTGTATAAACACTGACTCTGTACGGTTACACAGTGAGTGACCCTTACCCTGCTCAATAAACACTGACTCTGTACGGTTTACACAGTGAGTGACCCTTACCCTGCTGTATAAACACTGACTCTGTACGGTTACACAGTGAGTGACACTTACCCTGCTGTATAAACACTGACTCTGTACGGTTACACAGTGAGTGACCCTTACCATGCTGTATAAACACTGACTCTGTACGGTTACACAGTGAGTGACCCTTACCCTGCTGTATAAACACTGACTCTGTACGGTTACACAGTGAGTGACCCTTACCCTGCTCAACAAACACTGACTCTGTACGGTTACACAGTGAGTGACCCTTACCCTGCTGAATAAACACTGACTCTGTACGGTTACACAGTGAGTGACCCTTACCCTGCTGTATAAACACTGACTCTGTACGGTTACACAGTGAGTGACCCTTACCCTGCTGAATGAGCACTGACTCTGTACGGTTACACAGTGAGTGACCCTTACCCTGCTGAATAAACACTGACTCTGTACGGTTACACAGTGAGTGACCCTTACCCTGCTGTATAAACACTGACTCTGTACGGTTACACAGTGAGTGACCCTTACACTGCTGTATAAACACTGACTCTGTACGGTTACACAGTGAGTGACCCTTACCCTGCTGAATAAACACTGACTCTGTACGGTTACACAGTGAGTGACCCTTAACCTGCTGTATAAACACTGACTCTGTACGGTTACACAGTGAGTGACCCTTACCCTGCTCAACAAACACTGACTCTGTACGGTTACACAGTGAGTGACCCTTACCCTGCTGAATAAACACTGACTCTGTACGGTTACACAGTGAGTGACCCTTACCCTGCTGAATAAACACTGACTCAGTACGGTTACACAGTGAGTGACCCTTACCCTGCTGTATAAACACTGACTCTGTACGGTTACACAGTGACCCTTACCCTGCTGTATAAACACTGACTCTGTACGGTTACACAGTGAGTGACCCTTACCCTGCTGTATAAACACTGACTCTGTACGTTACACAGTGAGTGACCCTTACCCTGCTGTATAAACACTGACTCTGTACGGTTACACAGTGAGTGACCCTTACCCTGCTGTATAAACACTGACTCTGTACGGTTACACAGTGAGTGACCCTTACCCTGCTGAATAAACACTGACTCTGTACGGTTACACAGTGAGTGACCCTTACCCTGCTGTATAAACACTGACTCTGTACGGTTACACAGTGAGTGACCCTTACCCTGCTGTATAAACACTGACTCTGTACGGTTACACAGTGTGGGACCCTTACCCTGCTGTATAAACACTGACTCTGTACGGTTACACAGTGAGTGACCCTTACCCTGCTGTATAAACCCTTACTCTGTACGGTTACACAGTGTGACCCTTACCCTGCTGTATAAACACTGACTCTGTACGGTTACACAGTGAGTGACCCTTACCCTGCTGTATAAACACTGACTCTGTACGGTTACACAGTGAGTGACCCTTACCCTGCTGTATAAACACTGACTCTGTACGGTTACACAGTGAGCGACTCTTACCCTGCTGAATAAACACTGACTCTGTACGGTACACAGTGAGTGACCCTTACCCTGCTGAACAAACACTGACTCTGTACGGTTACACAGTGAGTGACCCTTACCCTGCTGTATAAACACTGACTCTGTACGGTTACACAGTGAGTGACCCTTACCTGCTGTATAAACACTGACTCTGTACGGTTACACAGTGAGTGACCCTTACCCTGCTGAATAAACACTGACTCTGTACGGTTACACAGTGAGTGACCCTTACCCTGCTGTATAAACACTGACTCTGTACGGTTACACAGTGAGTGACCCTTACCCTGCTGTATAAACACTGACTCTGTACGGTTACACAGTGAGTGACTCTTACCCTGCTGAATAAACACTGACTATGTACGCTTACACAGTGAGTGACCCTTACCCTGCTGTATAACACTGACTCTGTACGGTTACACAGTGAGTGACCCTTACCCTGCTGTATAAACACTGACTCTGTACGGTTACACAGTGAGTGACCCTTACCCTGCTGTATAAACACTGACTCTGTACGGTTACACAGAGTGACCCTTACCCTGCTGTATAAACACTGACTCTGTACGGTTACACAGTGAGTGACCCTTACCCTGCTGTATAAACACTGACTCTGTACCGTTACACAGTGAGCGACTCTTACCCTGCTGAATAAACACTGACTCTGTACGGTTACACAGTGAGTGACCCTTACCCTGCTCAACAAACACTGACTCTGTACGGTTACACAGTGAGTGACCCTTACCCTGCTGAATAAACACTGACTCTGTACGGTTACACAGTGAGAGACCCTTACCCTGCTGTATAAACACTGACTCTGTACGGTTACACAGTGTGTGACCCTTACCCTGCTGAATAAACACTGACTCTGTACGGTTACACAGTGAGTGACACTTACCCTGCTGTATAAACCTGACTCTGTACGGTTACACAGTGAGTGACCCTTACCTGCTGTATAAACACTGACTCTGTACGGTTACACAGTGAGTGACCCTTACCCTGCTGAATAAACACTGACTATGTACGCTTACACAGTGAGTGACCCTTACCCTGCTGTATAAACACTGACTCTGTACGGTTACACAGTGAGTGACCCTTACCCTGCTGAATAAACACTGACTCTGTACGGTTACACAGTGAGTGACCCTTACCCTGCTGTATAAACACTGACTCTGTACGGTTACACAGTGAGTGACCCTTACCCTGCTGTATAAACACTGACTCTGTACGGTTACACGTGAGTGACCCTTACCCTGCTGTATAAACACTGACTCTGTACGGTTACACAGTGAGTGACCCTTACCCTGCTGAATAAACACTGACTCTGTACGGTTACACAGTGAGTGACACTTACCCTGCTGTATAAACACTGACTCTGTACGGTTACACAGTGAGTGACCCTTACCCTGCTGAATAAACACTGACTCTGTACGGTTACACAGTGAGTGACCCTTACCCTGCTGAATAAACACTGACTCTGTACGGTTACACAGTGAGTGACCCTTACCCTGCTGAATAAACACTGACTCTGTACGGTTACACAGTGAGTGACCCTTACCCTGCTGTATAAACACTGACTCTGTACGGTTACACAGAGTGACCCTTACCCTGCTGAATAAACACTGACTCTGTACGGTTACACAGTGAGTGACCCTTACCCTGCTGTATAAACACTGACTCTGTACGGTTACACAGTGAGTGACCCTTACCCTGCTGTATAAACACTGACTCTGTACGGTTACACAGTGAGTGACCCTTACCCTGCTGAATAAACACTGACTCTGTACGGTTTACACAGTGAGTGACCCTTACCCTGCTGTATAAACACTGACTCTGTACGGTTACACAGTGAGTGACCCTTACCCTGCTGAATAAACACTGACTCTGTACGGTTACACAGTGAGTGACCCTTACCCTGCTGAATAAACACTGACTCTGTACGGTTACCCAGTGAGTGACCCTTACCCTGCTGAATAAACACTGACTCTGTACGTTACACAGTGAGTGACCCTTACCCTGCTGTATAAACACTGACTCTGTACGGTTACACAGTGAGTGACCCTTACCCTGCTGAATAAACACTGACTCTGTACGGTTACACAGTGAGTGACCCTTACCCTGCTGTATAAACACTGACTCTGTACGGTTACACAGTGAGTGACCCTTACCCTGCTGTATAAACACTGACTCTGTACGGTTACACAGTGAGTGACCCTTACCCTGCTGTATAAACACTGACTCTGTACGGTTACACAGTGAGTGACCCTTACCCTGCTGTATAAACACTGACTCTGTACGGTTACACAGTGAGTGACCCTTACCCTGCTGTATAAACACTGACTCTGTACGGTTACACAGTGAGTGACCCTTACCCTGCTGTATAAACACTGACTCTGTACGGTTACACAGTGACCCTTACCCTGCTGTATAAACACTGACTCTGTACGGTTACACAGTGAGTGACCCTTACCCTGCTGTATAAACACTGACTCTGTACGGTTACACAGTGAGTGACCCTTACCCTGCTGAATAAACACTGACTCTGTACGGTTACACAGTGAGTGACACTTACCCTGCTGTATAAACACTGACTCTGTACGGTTACACAGTGAGTGACCCTTACCCTGCTGTATAAACACTGACTCTGTACGGTTACACAGTGAGTGACCCTTACCCTGCTGAATAAACACTGACTCTGTACGGTTACACAGTGAGTGACCCTTACCCTGCTGTATAAACACTGACTCTGTACGGTTACACAGTGAGTGACCCTTACCCTGCTGTATAAACACTCACTCTGTACGGTTACACAGTGAGTGACCCTTACCCTGCTGTATAAACACTGACTCTGTACGGTTACACAGTGAGTGACCCTTACCCTGCTGAATAAACACTGACTCTGTACGGTTACACAGGAGTGACCCTTACCCTGCTGTATAAACACTGACTCTGTACGGTTACACAGTGAGTGACCCTTACCCTGCTGTATAAACACTGACTCTGTACGGTTACACAGTGAGTGACCCTTACCTGCTGTATAAACACTGACTCTGTACGGTTACACAGTGAGTGACCCTTACCCTGCTGAATAAACACTGACTCTGTACGGTTACACAGTGAGTGACCCTTACCCTGCTGAATAAACACTGACTCTGTACGGTTACACAGTGACCCTTACCCTGCTGAATAAACACTGACTCTGTACGGTTACACAGTGAGTGACCCTTACCCTGCTGTATAAACACTGACTCTGTACGGTTACACAGTGAGTGACCCTTACCCTGCTGAATAAACACTGACTCTGTACGGTTACACAGTGAGTGACCCTTACCCTGCTGTATAAACACTGACTCTGTACGGTTACACAGTGAGTGACCCTTACCCTGCTGTATAAACACTGACTCTGTACGGATACACAGTGAGTGACCCTTACCCTGCTGTATAAACACTGACTCTGTACGGTTACACAGTGAGTGACCCTTACCCTGCTGAATAAACACTGACTCTGTACGGTTACACAGTGAGTGACCCTTACCCTGCTGAATAAACACTGACTCTGTACGGTTACACAGTGAGTGACCCTTACCCTGCTGAATAAACACTGACTCTGTACGGTTACACAGTGAGTGACCCTTACCCTGCTGAATAAACACTGACTCTGTACAGTTACACAGTGAGTGACCCTTACCCTGCTGTATAAACACTGACTCTGTACGGTTACACAGTGAGTGACCCTTACCCTGCTGTATAAACACTGACTCTGTACGGTTACACAGTGAGTGACCCTTACCCTGCTGTATAAACACTGACTCTGTACGGTTACACAGTGAGTGACCCTTACCCTGCTGTATAAACACTGACTCTGTACGGTTACACAGTGAGTGACCCTTACCCTGCTGTATAAACACTGACTCTGTACGGTTACACAGTGAGTGACCCTTACCCTGCTGAATAAACACTGACTCTGTACGGTTACACAGTGAGTGACCCTTACCCTGCTGAATAAACACTGACTCTGTACGGTTACACAGTGAGTGACCCTTACCCTGCTGAATAAACACTGACTCTGTACGGTTACACAGTGAGTGACCCTTACCCTGCTGAATAAACACTGACTCTGTACGGTTACACAGTGAGTGACCCTTACCCTGCTGTATAAACACTGACTCTGTACGGTTACACAGTGAGTGACCCTTACCCTGCTGAATAAACACTGACTCTGTACGGTTACACAGTGAGTGACCCTTACCCTGCTGAATAAACACTGACTCTGTACGGTTACACAGTGAGTGACCCTTACCCTGCTGAATAAACACTGACTCTGTACGGTTACACAGTGAGTGACCCTTACCCTGCTGTATAAACACTGACTCTGTACGGTTACACAGTGAGTGACCCTTACCCTGCTGTATAAACACTGACTCTGTACGGTTACACAGTGAGTGACCCTTACCCTGCTGAATAAACACTGACTCTGTACGGTTACACAGTGAGTGACCCTTACCCTGCTGAATAAACACTGACTCTGTACGGTTACACAGTGAGTGACCCTTACCCTGCTGAATAAACACTGACTCTGTACGGTTACACAGTGAGTGACCCTTACCCTGCTGAATAAACACTGACTCTGTACGGTTACACAGTGAGTGACCCTTACCCTGCTGAATAAACACTGACTCTGTACGGTTACACAGTGAGTGACCCTTACCCTGCTGAATAAACACTGACTCTGTACGGTTACACAGTGAGTGACCCTTACCCTGCTGTATAAACACTGACTCTGTACGGTTACACAGTGAGTGACCCTTACCCTGCTGTATAAACACTGACTCTGTACGGTTACACAGTGAGTGACCCTTACCCTGCTGAATAAACACTGACTCTGTACGGTTACACAGTGAGTGACCCTTACCCTGCTGTATAAACACTGACTCTGTACGGTTACACAGTGAGTGACCCTTACCCTGCTGTATAAACACTGACTCTGTACGGTTACACAGTGAGTGACCCTTACCCTGCTGAATAAACACTGACTCTGTACGGTTACACAGTGAGTGACCCTTACCCTGCTGTATAAACACTGACTCTGTACGGTTACACAGTGAGTGACCCTTACCCTGCTGAATAAACACTGACTCTGTACGGTTACACAGTGAGTGACCCTTACCCTGCTGAATAAACACTGACTCTGTACGGTTACACAGTGAGTGACCCTTACCCTGCTGAATAAACACTGACTCTGTACGGTTACACAGTGAGTGACCCTTACCCTGCTGTATAAACACTGACTCTGTACGGTTACACAGTGAGTGACCCTTACCCTGCTGTATAAACACTGACTCTGTACGGTTACACAGTGAGTGACCCTTACCCTGCTGAATAAACACTGACTCTGTACGGTTACACAGTGAGTGACCCTTACCCTGCTGAATAAACACTGACTCTGTACGGTTACACAGTGAGTGACCCTTACCCTGCTGAATAAACACTGACTCTGTACGGTTACACAGTGAGTGACCCTTACCCTGCTGTATAAACACTGACTCTGTACGGTTACACAGTGAGTGACCCTTACCCTGCTGAATAAACACTGACTCTGTACGGTTACACAGTGAGTGACCCTTACCCTGCTGAATAAACACTGACTCTGTACGGTTACACAGTGAGTGACCCTTACCCTGCTGAATAAACACTGACTCTGTACGGTTACACAGTGAGTGACCCTTACCCTGCTGAATAAACACTGACTCTGTACGGTTACACAGTGAGTGACCCTTACCCTGCTGAATAAACACTGACTCTGTACGGTTACACAGTGAGTGACCCTTACCCTGCTGAATAAACACTGACTCTGTACGGTTACACAGTGAGTGACCCTTACCCTGCTGTATAAACACTGACTCTGTACGGTTACACAGTGAGTGACCCTTACCCTGCTGAATAAACACTGACTCTGTACGGTTACACAGTGAGTGACCCTTACCCTGCTGAATAAACACTGACTCTGTACGGTTACACAGTGAGTGACCCTTACCCTGCTGAATAAACACTGACTCTGTACGGTTACACAGTGAGTGACCCTTACCCTGCTGAATAAACACTGACTCTGTACGGTTACACAGTGAGTGACCCTTACCCTGCTGAATAAACACTGACTCTGTACGGTTACACAGTGAGTGACCCTTACCCTGCTGAATAAACACTGACTCTGTACGGTTACACAGTGAGTGACCCTTACCCTGCTGTATAAACACTGACTCTGTACGGTTACACAGTGAGTGACCCTTACCCTGCTGAATAAACACTGACTCTGTACGGTTACACAGTGAGTGACCCTTACCCTGCTGAATAAACACTGACTCTGTACGGTTACACAGTGAGTGACCCTTACCCTGCTGAATAAACACTGACTCTGTACGGTTACACAGTGAGTGACCCTTACCCTGCTGTATAAACACTGACTCTGTACGGTTACACAGTGAGTGACCCTTACCCTGCTGTATAAACACTGACTCTGTACGGTTACACAGTGAGTGACCCTTACCCTGCTGTATAAACACTGACTCTGTACGGTTACACAGTGAGTGACCCTTACCCTGCTGAATAAACACTGACTCTGTACGGTTACACAGTGAGTGACCCTTACCCTGCTGAATAAACACTGACTCTGTACGGTTACACAGTGAGTGACCCTTACCCTGCTGATAAACACTGACTCTGTACGGTTACACAGTGAGTGACCCTTACCCTGCTGAATAAACACTGACTCTGTACGGTTACACAGTGAGTGACCCTTACCCTGCTGAATAAACACTGACTCTGTACGGTTACACAGTGAGTGACCCTTACCCTGCTGAATAAACACTGACTCTGTACGGTTACACAGTGAGTGACCCTTACCCTGCTGTATAAACACTGACTCTGTACGGTTACACAGTGAGTGACCCTTACCCTGCTGTATAAACACTGACTCTGTACGGTTACACAGTGAGTGACCCTTACCCTGCTGTATAAACACTGACTCTGTACGGTTACACAGTGAGTGACCCTTACCCTGCTGAATAAACACTGACTCTGTACGGTTACACAGTGAGTGACCCTTACCCTGCTGAATAAACACTGACTCTGTACGGTTACACAGTGAGTGACCCTTACCCTGCTGAATAAACACTGACTCTGTACGGTTACACAGTGAGTGACCCATACCCTGCTGTATAAACACTGACTCTGTACGGTTACACAGTGAGTGACCCTTACCCTGCTGAATAAACACTGACTCTGTACGGTTACACAGTGAGTGACCCTTACCCTGCTGTATAAACACTGACTCTGTACGGTTACACCGTGAGTGACCCTTACCCTGCTGTATAAACACTGACTCTGTACGGTTACACAGTGAGTGACCCTTACCCTGCTGAATAAACACTGACTCTGTACGGTTACACAGTGAGTGACCCTTACCCTGCTGTATAAAACACTGACTCTGTACGGTTACACAGTGAGTGACCCTTACCCTGCTGAATAAACACTGACTCTGTACGGTTACACAGTGAGTGACCCTTACCCTGCTGAATAAACACTGACTCTGTACGGTTACACAGTGAGTGACCCTTACCCTGCTGAATAAACACTGACTCTGTACGGTTACACAGTGAGTGACCCTTACCCTGCTGAATAAACACTGACTCTGTACGGTTACACAGTGAGTGACCCTTACCCTGCTGAATAAACACTGACTCTGTACGGTTACACAGTGAGTGACCCTTACCCTGCTGTATAAACACTGACTCTGTACGGTTACACAGTGAGTGACCCTTACCCTGCTGAATAAACACTGACTCTGTACGGTTACACAGTGAGTGACCCTTACCCTGCTGAATAAACACTGACTCTGTACGGTTACACAGTGAGTGACCCTTACCCTGCTGTATAAACACTGACTCTGTACGGTTACACAGTGAGTGACCCTTACCCCTGCTGAATAAACACTGACTCTGTACGGTTACACAGTGAGTGACCCTTACCCTGCTGAATAAACACTGACTCTGTACGGTTACACAGGAGTGACCCTTACCCTGCTGAATAAACACTGACTCTGTACGGTTACACAGAGAGTGACCCTTACCCTGCTGTATAAACACTGACTCTGTACGGTTACACAGTGAGTGACTCTTACCCTGCTGAATAAACACTGACTCTGTACGGTTACACAGTGAGTGACCCTTACCCTGCTGAATAAACACTGACTCTGTACGGTTACACAGTGAGTGACCCTTACCCTGCTGTATAAACACTGACTCTGTACGGTTACACAGTGAGTGACCCTTACCCTGCTGAATAAACACTGACTCTGTACGGTTACACAGTGAGTGACCCTTACCCTGCTGTTAAAACACTGACTCTGTACGGTTACACAGTGAGCGACCCTTACCCTGCTGTATAAACACTGACACTGTACGGTTACACAGTGAGTGACCCTTACCCTGCTGATAAACACTGACTCTGTACGGTTACACAGTGAGTGACCCTTACCCTGCTGTATAAACCTGACTCTGTACGGTTACACAGTGAGTGACCCTTACCTGCTGTATAAACACTGACTCTGTACGTTACACAGTGAGTGACCCTTACCCTGCTGAATAAACACTGACTCTGTACGTTTACACAGTGAGTGACCCTTACCCTGCTGATAAACACTGACTCTGTACGGTTACACAGAGAGTGACCCTTACCCTGCTGAATAAACACTGACTCTGTACGGTTACACAGTGAGTGACCCTTACCCTGCTGAACAAACACTGACTCTGTACGGTTACACAGTGAGTGACCCTTACCCTGCTATATAAACACTGACTCTGTACGGTTACACAGTGAGTGACCCTTACCCTGCTGTATAAACACTGACTCTGTACGGTTACACAGTGAGTGACCCTTACCCTGCTGTATAAACACTGACTCTGTACGGTTACACAGTGAGTGACCCTTACCCTGCTGAATAAACACTGACTCTGTACGGTTACACAGTGAGTGACCCTTACCCTGCTGAATAAACACTGACTCTGTACGGTTACACAGTGAGTGACCCTTACCCTGCTGTATAAACACTGACTCTGTACGGTTACACAGTATGTGACCCTTACCCTGCTGTATAAACACTGACTCTGTACGGTTACACAGTGAGTGACCCTTACCCTGCTGTATAAACACTGACTCTGTACGGTTACACAGTGAGTGACCCTTACCCTGCTGAATAAACACTGACTCTGTACGGTTACACAGTGAGTGACCCTTACCCTGCTGTATAAACACTGACTCTGTACGGTTACACAGTGAGTGACCCTTACCCTGCTGAATAAACACTGACTCTGTACGGTTTACACAGTGAGTGACCCTTACCCTGCTGAATAAACACTGACTCTGTACGGTTACACAGTGAGTGACCCTTACCCTGCTGTATAAACACTGACTCTGTACGGTTACACAGTGAGTGACCCTTACCCTGCTGAATAAACACTGACTCTGTACGGTTACACAGTGAGTGACCCTTACCCTGCTGAATAAACACTGACTCTGTACGGTTACACAGTGAGTGACCCTTACCCTGCTGTATAAACACTGACTCTGTACGGTTACACAGTGAGTGACCTTACCCTGCTGTATAAACACTGACTCTGTACGGTTACACAGTGAGTGACCTTACCCTGCTGTATAAACACTGACTCTGTACGGTTACACAGTGAGTGACCCTTACCCTGCTGTATAAACACTGACACTGTACGGTTACACAGTGAGTGACCCTTACCCTGCTGAATAAACACTGACTCTGTACGGTTACACAGTGAGTGACCCTTACCCTGCTGAATAAACACTGACTCTGTACGGTTACACAGTGAGTGACACTTACCCTGCTGTATAAACACTGACTCTGTACGGTTACACAGTGAGTGACCCTTACCCTGCTGTATAAACACTGACTCTGTACGGTTACACAGTGAGTGACCTTACCCTGCTGTATAAACACTGACTCTGTACGGTTACACAGTGAGTGACCCTTACCCTGCTGTATAAACACTGACTCTGTACGGTTACACAGTGAGTGACCCTTACCCTGCTGTATAACCACTGACTCTGTACGGTTACACAGTGAGTGACCCTTACCCTGCTGTATAAACACTGACTCTGTACGGTTACACAGTGAGTGACCCTTACCCTGCTGTATAAACACTGACTCTGTACGGTTACACAGTGAGTGACCCTTACCCTGCTGTATAAACACTGACTCTGTACGGTTACACAGTGAGTGACCCTTACCCTGCTGTATAAACACTGACTCTGTACGGTTACACAGTGAGTGACCCTTACCCTGCTGTATAAACACTGACTCTGTACGGTTACACAGTGAGTGACCCTTACCCTGCTGTATAAACACCGACTCTGTACGGTTACACAGTGAGTGACCCTTACCCTGCTGAATAAACACTGACTCTGTACGGTTACACAGTGAGTGACCCTTACCCTGCTGTATAAACACTGACTCTGTACGGTTACACAGTAGTGACCCTTACCCTGCTGTATAAACACTGACTCTGTACGGTTACACAGTGAGTGACCCTTACCCTGCTGAATAAACACTGACTCTGTACGGTTACACAGTGAGTGACCCTTACCCTGCTGAATAAACACTGACTCTGTACGGTTACACAGTGAGTGACCCTTACCCTGCTGTATAAACACTGACTCTGTACGGTTTACACAGTGAGTGACCCTTACCCTGCTGTATAAACACTGACTCTGTACGGTTACACAGTGAGTGACCCTTACCTGCTGTATAAACACTGACTCTGTACGGTTACACAGTGAGTGACCCTTACCCTGCTGTATAAACACTGACTCTGTACGGTTACACAGTGAGTGACCCTTACCCTGCTGTATAAACACTGACACTGTACGGTTACACAGTGAGTGACCCTTACCCTGCTGTATAAACACTGACTCTGTACGGTTACACAGTGAGTGACCCTTACCCTGCTGAATAAACACTGACTCTGTACGGTTACACAGTGAGTGACCCTTACCCTGCTGTATAAACACTGACTCCGTACAGTTACACAGTGAGTGACCCTTACCCTGCTGTATAAACACTGACTCTGTACGGTTACACAGTGAGTGACCCTTACCCTGCTGTATAAACACTGACTCTGTACGGTTACACAGTGAGTGACCCTTACCCTGCTGAATAAACACTGACTCTGTACGGTTACACAGTGAGTGACCCTTACACTGCTGTATAAACACTGACTCTGTACGGTTACACAGTGAGTGACCCTTACCTGCTGTATAAACACTGACTCTGTACGGTTACACAGTGAGTGACCCTTACCCTGCTGTATAAACACTGACTCCGTACAGTTACACAGTGAGTGACCCTTACCCTGCTGAATAAACACTGACTGTACGGTTACACAGTGAGTGACCCTTACCCTGCTGTATAAACACTGACTCTGTACGGTTACACAGTGAGTGACCCTTACCCTGCTGTATAAACACTGACTCTGTACGGTTACACAGTGAGTGACCCTTACCCTGCTGTATAAACACTGACTCTGTACGGTTACACAGTGAGTGACCCTTACCCTGCTGTATAAACACTGACTCTGTACGGTTACACAGTGAGTGACCCTTACCCTGCTGTATAAACACTGACTCTGTACAGTTACACAGTGAGTGACCCTTACCCTGCTGTATAAACACTGACTCTGTACGGTTACACAGTGAGTGACCCTTACCCTGCTGTATAAACACTGACTCTGTACGGTTACACAGTGAGTGACCCTTACCCTGCTGTATAAACACTGACTCTGTACAGTTACACAGTGAGTGACCCTTACCCTGCTGTATAAACACTGACTCTGTACGGTTACACAGTGAGTGACCCTTACCCTGCTGTATAAACCCTGACTCTGTACGGTTACACAGTGAGTGACCCTTACCCTGCTGTATAAAACCTGACTCTGTACGGTTACACAGTGAGTGACCCTTACCCTGCTGTATAAACACTGACTGTACGGTTACACAGTGAGTGACCCTTACCCTGCTGTAAACACTGACTCTGTACGGTTACACAGCGAGTGACCCTTACCCTGCTGTATAAACACTGACTCTGTACGGTTACACAGTGAGTGACCCTTACCCTGCTGTATAAACACTGACTCTGTACGGTTACACAGTGAGTGACCCTTACCCTGCTGTATAAACACTGACTCTGTACGGTTACACAGTGAGTGACCCTTACCCTGCTGAATAAACACTGACTCTGTACGGTTACACAGTGAGTGACCCTTACCCTGCTGAATAAACACTGACTCTGTACAGTTACACAGTGAGTGACCCTTACCCTGCTGTATAAACACTGACTCTGTACGGTTACACGGTATGTGACCCTTACCCTGCTGTATAAACACTGACTCTGTACGGTTACACAGTGAGTGACCCTTACCCTGCTGTATAAACACTGACTCTGTACGGTTACACAGTGAGTGACCCTTACCCTGCTATATAAACACTGACTCTGTACGGTTACACAGTGAGTGACCCTTACCCTGCTGTATAAACACTGACTCTGTACGGTTACACAGTGAGTGACCCTTACCCTGCTGAATAAACACTGACTCTGTACGGTTACACAGTGAGTGACCCTTACCCTGCTGAATAAACACTGACTCTGTACAGTTACACAGTGAGTGACCCTTACCCTGCTGTATAAACACTGACTCTGTACAGTTACACAGTGAGTGACCCTTACCCTGCTGTATAAACACTGACTCTGTACGGTTACACAGTGAGTGACCCTTACCCTGCTGAAAAACACTGACTCTGTACGGTTACACAGTGAGTGACCCTTACCCTGCTGTATAAACACTGACTCTGTACGGTTACACGGTATGTGACCCTTACCCTGCTGTATAAACACTGACTCTGTACGGTTACACAGTGAGTGACCCTTACCCTGCTGTATAAACACTGACACTGTACGGTTACACGGTATGTGTCCCTTACCCTGCTGTATAAACACTGACTCTGTACGGTTACACAGTGAGTGACCCTTACCGTGCTGAATAAACACTGACTCTGTACAGTTACACAGTGAGTGACCCTTACCCTGCTGTATAACACTGACTCTGTACGGTTACACAGTGAGTGACCCTTACCCTGCTGTATAAACACTGACACTGTACGGTTACACATTGAGTGACCCTTACCCTGCTGTATAAACACTGACTCTGTACGGTTACACAGTGAGTGACCCTTACCCTGCTGTATAAACACTGACACTGTACGGTTACACAGTGAGTGACCCTTACCCTGCTGTATAAACACTGACTCTGTACGGTTACACAGTGAGTGACCCTTACCCTGCTGTATAAACACTGACTCTGTACGGTTACACAGTGAGTGACCCTTACCCTGCTGAATAAACACCGACTCTGTATGGTTACACAGTGAGTGACCCTTACCCTGCTGTATAAACACCGACTCTGTACGGTTACACAGTGAGTGACCCTTACCCTGCTGTATAAACACTGACTCTGTACGGTTACACAGTGAGTGACCCTTACCCTGCTGTATAAACACTGACTCTGTACAGTTACACAGTGAGTGACCCTTACCCTGCTGTATAAACACTGACTCTGTACGGTTACACAGTGAGTGACCCTTACCCTGCTGAATAAACACTGACTCTGTACGGTTACACAGTGAGTGACCCTTACCCTGCTGTATAAACACTGACTCTGTACGGTTACACAGTATGTGACCCTTACCCTGCTGTATAAACACTGACTCTGTACGGTTACACAGTGAGTGACCCTTACACTGCTGTATAAACACTGACTCTGTACGGTTACACAGTATGTGACCCTTACCCTGCTGTATAAACACTGACTCTGTACGGTTACACAGTGAGCGACCCTTACCCTGCTGAATAAACACTGACTCTGTACAGTTACACAGTGAGTGACCCTTACCCTGCTGTATAAACCCTGACTCTGTACGGTTACACAGTGAGTGACCCTTACCCTGCTGTATAAACACTGACACTGTACGGTTACACAGTGAGTGACCCTTACCCTGCTGTATAAACACTGACTCTGTACGGTTACACAGTGAGTGACCCTTACCCTGCTGTATAAACACTGACTCTGTACGGTTACACAGTGAGTGACCCTTACCCTGCTGATAAACACTGACTCTGTACGGTTACACAGTGAGTGACCCTTACCCTGCTGTATAAACACCGACTCTGTACGGTTACACAGTGAGTGACCCTTACCCTGCTGTATAAACACTGACTCTGTACGGTTACACAGTGAGTGACCCTTACCCTGCTGTATAAACACTGACTATGTACGGTTACACAGTGAGTGACCCTTACCCTGCTGTATAAACACTGACTCTGTACGGTTACACAGTGAGTGACCCTTACCCTGCTGAATAAACACTGACTCTGTACGGTTACACAGTGAGTGACCCTTACCCTGCTGAATAAACACCACTCTGTACGGTTACACAGTGAGTGACCCTTACCCTGCTGTATAAACACTGACTCCGTACAGTTACACAGTGAGTGACCCTTACCCTGCTGTATAAACACTGACTCTGTACGGTTACACAGTGAGTGACCCTTACCCTGCTGTATAAACACTGACTCTGTACGGTTACACAGTGAGTGACCCTTACCCTGCTGTATAAACACTGACTCTGTACGGTTACACAGTATGTGACCCTTACCCTGCTGTATAAACACTGACTCTGTACGGTTACACAGTGAGTGACCCTTACACTGCTGTATAAACACTGACACTGTACGGTTACACAGTATGTGTCCCTTACCCTGCTGTATAAACACTGACTCTGTACGGTTACACAGTGAGCGACCCTTACCCTGCTGAATAAACACTGACTCTGTACAGTTACACAGTGAGTGACCCTTACCCTGCTGTATAAACACTGACTCTGTACGGTTACACAGTGAGTGACCCTTACCCTGCTGTATAAACACTGACACTGTACGGTTACACAGTGAGTGACCCTTACCCTGCTGTATAAACACTGACTCTGTACGGTTACACAGTGAGTGACCCTTACCCTGCTGTATAAACACTGACACTGTACGGTTACACAGTGAGTGACCCTTACCCTGCTGTATAAACACTGACTCTGTACGGTTACACAGTGAGTGACCCTTACCCTGCTGTATAAACACTGACTCTGTACGGTTACACAGTGAGTGACCCTTACCCTGCTGAATAAACACCGACTCTGTACGGTTATACAGTGAGTGACCCTTACCCTGCTGTATAAACACCGACTCTGTACGGTTACACAGTGAGTGACCCTTACCCTGCTGTATAAACACTGACTCTGTACGGTTACACAGTGAGTGACCCTTACCCTGCTGTATAAACACTGACTATGTACGGTTACACAGTGAGTGACCCTTACCCTGCTGTATAAACACTGACTCTGTACGGTTACACAGTGAGTGACCCTTACCCTGCTGAATAAACACTGACTGTACGGTTACACAGTGAGTGACCCTTACCCTGCTGAATAAACACTGACTCTGTACGGTTACACAGTGAGTGACCCTTACCCTGCTGTATAAACCCTGACTCCGTACGGTTACACAGTGAGTGACCCTTACCCTGCTGTATAAACACTGACTCTGTACGGTTACACAGTGAGTGACCCTTACCCTGCTGTATAAACACTGACTCTGTACGGTTACACAGTGAGTGACCCTTACCCTGCTGAATAAACACTGACTCTGTACGGTTACACAGTGAGTGACCCTTACCCTGCTGTATAACACTGACTCTGTACGGTTACACAGTGAGTGACCCTTACCCTGCTGTATAAACACTGACTCCGTACAGTTACACAGTGAGTGACCTTACCCTGCTGAATAAACACTGACTGTACGGTTACACAGTGAGTGACCCTTACCCTGCTGTATAAACCCTGACTCTGTACGGTTACACAGTGAGTGACCCTTACCCTGCTGTATAAACCTGACTCTGTACGGTTACACAGTGAGTGACCCTTACCCTGCTGTATAAACACTGACTCTGTCCGGTTACACAGTGAGTGACCCTTACCCTGCTGTATAAACACTGACTCTGTTCGGTTACACAGTGAGTGACCCTTACCCTGCTGTATAAACACTGACTCTGTACGGTTACACAGTGAGTGACCCTTACCCTGCTGAATAAACACTGACTCTGTACGGTTACACAGTGAGTGACCCTTACCCTGCTGTATAAACACTGACTCTGTACGGTTACACAGTGAGTGACCCTTACCCTGCTGTATAAACACTGACTCTGTACGGTTACACAGTGAGTGACCCTTACCCTGCTGTATAAACACTGACTCTGTACGGTTACACAGTGAGTGACCCTTACCCTGCTGTATAAACACTGACTCTGTACGGTTACACAGTGAGTGACCCTTACCCTGCTGTATAAACCCTGACTCCGTACAGTTACACAGTGAGTGACCCTTACCCTGCTGTATAAACCCTGACTCTGTACGGTTACACAGTGAGTGACCTTACCCTGCTGAATAAACACTGACTCTGTACGGTTACACAGTGAGTGACCCTTACCCTGCTGTATAAACACTGACTCTGTACGGTTACACAGTGAGTGACCCTTACCCTGCTGTATAAACACTGACTCTGTACGGTTACACAGTGAGTGACCCTTACCCTGCTGTATAAACACTGACTCTGTACGGTTACACAGTGAGTGACCCTTACCCTGCTGTATAAACACTGACTCTGTACGGTTACACAGTGAGTGACCCTTACCCTGCTGTATAAACACTGACTCTGTACGGTTACACAGTGAGTGACCCTTACCCTGCTGTATAAACACTGACTCTGTACGGTTACACAGTGAGTGACCCTTACCCTGCTGTATAAACACTGACTCTGTACGGTTACACAGTGAGTGACCCTTATCCTGCTGTATAAACACTGACTCTGTACGGTTACACAGTGAGTGACCCTTACCCTGCTGTATAAACCCTGACTCTGTACGGTTACACAGTGAGTGACCCTTACCCTGCTGTATAAACCCTGACTCTGTACGGTTACACAGTGAGTGACGCTTACCCTGCTGTATAAACACTGACTCTGTACGGTTACACAGTGAGTGACCCTTACCCTGCTGTATAAACACTCACTCTGTACGGTTACACAGTGAGTGACCCTTATCCTGCTGTATAAACACTGACTCTGTACGGTTACACAGTGAGTGACCCTTACCCTGCTGTATAAACCTGACTCTGTACGGTTACACAGTGAGTGACCCTTACCCTGCTGTATAAACCTGACTCTGTACGGTTACACAGCGAGTGACGCTTACCCTGCTGTATAAACACTGACTCTGTAGGTTACACAGTGAGTGACCCTTACCCTGCTGTATAAACACTGACTCTGTACGGTTACACAGTGAGTGACCCTTACCTGCTGTATAAACACTGACTCTGTACAGTTACACAGTGAGTGACCCTTACCCTGCTGTATAAACACTGACACTGTACGGTTACACAGTGAGTGAGCCTTACCCTGCTGTATAAACCTGACTCTGTACGGTTACACAGAGAGTGACCCTTACCCTGCTGTATAAACACTGACTCTGTACGGTTACACAGAGAGTGACCCTTACCCTGCTGTATAAACACTGACTCTGTACGGTTACACAGAGAGTGACCCTTACCCTGCTGCATAAACACTGACTCTGTACGGTTACACAGTGAGTGACCCTTACCCTGCTGTATAAACACTGACTCAGTACGGTTACAGAGTGAGTGACCCTTACCCTGCTGTATAAACACTGACTCTGTACGGTTACACAGTGAGTGACCCTTACCCTGCTGTATAAACACTGACTCTGTACGGTTACACAGTGAGTGACCCTTACCCTGCTGTATAAACACTGACCCTGTACGGTTACACAGTGAGTGACCCTTACCCTGCTGTATAAACGCTGACTCTGTACAGTTACAGAGTGAGTGATCCTTACCCTGCTGAATAAACACTGACTCTGTACGGTTACAGAGTGAGTGACCCTACCCTGCTGAATAAACACTGACTCTGTAACGGTTACACAGTGAGTGACCCTTACCCTGCTGAATAAACACTGACTCTGTACGGTCACAGAGTGAGTGATCCTTACCCTGCTGAATAAACACTGACTCTGTACGGTTACACAGTGACCCTTACCCTGCTGTATAAACACTGACTCTGTACGGTTACACAGTGAGTGACCCTTACCCTGCTGTATAAGCACTGACCCTGTACGGTTACACAGCGAGTGACGCTTACCCCGCTGTATAAACACTGACACTGTACGGTTACACAGTGAGTGACCCTTACCCTGCTGTATAAACACTGACTCTGTACGGTTACACAGTGAGTGACCCTTACCTGCTGTATAAACCCTGACTCTGTACGGTTACACAGTGAGTGACCCTTACCCTGCTGTATAAACACTGACTCTGTACTGTTACACAGTGAGTGACCCTTACCCTGCTGTATAAACACTGACTCTGTACGGTTACACAGTGAGTGACCTTACCCTGCTGTATAAACACTGACTCTGTACGGTCACACAGTGAGTGACCCTTACCCTGCTGTATAAACCCTGACTCTGTACGGTTACACAGTGAGTGACCCTTACCCTGCTGTATAAACACTGACTCTGTACGGTTACACAGTGAGTGACCCTTACCCTGCTGTATAAACACTGACTCTGTACGGTTACACAGTGAGTGACCCTTACCCTGCTGAATAAACACTGACTCTGTACGGTTACACAGTGAGTGACCCTTACCCTGCTGTATAAACACTGACACTGTACGGTTGCACAGTGAGTGATCCTTACCCTGCTGTATAAACACTGACTCTGTACGGTTACACAGTGAGTGACCCTTACCCTGCTGAATAAACACTGACTCTGTACGGTTACACAGTGAGTGACCCTTACCCTGCTGTATAAACACTGACTCTGTACGGTTACACAGTGAGTGACCCTTACCCTACTGTATAAACACTGACTCTGTACGGTTACACAGTGAGTGACCCTTACCCTGCTGTATAAACACTGACTGTACGGTTACACAGTGAGTGACCCTTACCCTGCTGTATAAACACTGACTCTGTACGGTTACACAGTGAGTGACCCTTATCCTGCTGTATAAACACTGACTCTGTACGGTTACACAGTGAGTGACCCTTACCCTGCTGTATAAACCCTGACTCTGTACGGTTACACAGTGAGTGACCCTTACCCTGCTGTATAAACACTGACTCTGTACAGTCACACAGTGAGTGACCCTTACCCTGCTGTATAAACACTGACTCTGTACGGTTACACAGTGAGTGACCCTTACCCTGCTGTATAAACACTGACTCTGTACGGTCACACAGTGAGTGACCCTTATCCTGCTGTATAAACACTGACTCTGTACGGTTACACAGTGAGTGACCCTTACCCTGCTGTATAAACACTGACTCTGTACGGTTACACAGTGAGTGACCCTTACCCTGCTGAATAAACACCGACTCTGTATGGTTACACAGTGAGTGACCCTTACCCTGCTGTATAAACACTGACACTGTACGGTTACACAGTATGTGACCCTTACCCTGCTGAATAAACACTGACTCTGTACAGTTACACAGTGAGTGACCCTTACCCTGCTGTATAAACACTGACTCTGTACAGTTACACAGTGAGTGACCCTTACCCTGCTGTATAAACACTGACACTGTACGGTTACACAGTGAGTGACCCTTACCCTGCTGTATAAACACTGACTCTGTACGGTTACACAGTGAGTGACCCTTACCCTGCTGAATAAACACCGACTCTGTACGGTTACACAGTGAGTGACCCTTACCCTGCTGTATAAACACTGACTCTGTACGGTTACACAGTATGTGACCCTTACCCTGCTGTATAAACACTGACTCTGTACGGTTACACAGTGAGTGACCCTTACCCTGCTGTATAAACCCTGACTCTGTACGGTTACACAGTGAGTGACCCTTACCCTGCTGAATAAACACTGACTCTGTACGGTTACACAGTGAGTGAACCTTACCCTGCTGTATAAACCCTGACTCTGTACGGTTACACAGTGAGTGACCCTTACCCTGCTGTATAAACACTGACTCTGTACGTTACACAGTGAGTGACCCTTACCCTGCTGTATAAACCCTGACTCTGTACGGTTACACAGTGAGTGACCCTTACCCTGCTGTATAAACCCTGACTCTGTACGGTTACACAGTGAGTGACCCTTACCCTGCTGTATAAACACTGACTCTGTACGGTTACACAGTATGTGACCCTTACCCTGCTGTATAAACACTGACTCTGTACGGTTACACAGTGAGTGACCCTTACCCTGCTGTATAAACACTGACTCTGTACGGTTACACAGTGAGTGACCCTTACCCTGCTGAATAAACACCGACTCTGTATGGTTACACAGTGAGTGACCCTTACCCTGCTGTATAAACACTGACTCTGTACGGTTACACAGTGAGTGACCCTTACCCTGCTGTATAAACACTGACTCTGTACAGTTACACAGCGAGTGACCCTTACCCTGCTGTATAAACCCTGACTCTGTACGGTTACACAGTGAGTGACCCTTACCCTGCTGTATAAACACTGACTCTGTACGGTTACACAGTGAGTGACCCTTACCCTGCTGAATAAACACCGACTCTGTATGGTTACACAGTGAGTGACCCTTACCCTGCTGTATAAACACCGACTCTGTACGGTTACACAGTGAGTGACCCTTACCCTGCTGTATAAACACTGACTCTGTAAGGTTACACAGTGAGTGACCCTTACCCTGCTGAATAAACACCGACTCTGTACGGTTACACAGAGTGACCCTTACCCTGCTGTATAAACACTGACACTGTACGGTTACACAGCGAGTGACCCTTACCCTGCTGTATAAACACTGACTCTGTACAGTTACACAGTGAGTGACCCTTACCCTGCTGAATAAACACTGACTCTGTACGGTTACACAGTGAGTGACCCTTACCCTGCTGTATAAACACTGACTCTGTACGGTTACACAGTGAGTGACCCTTACCCTGCTGTGTAAACACTGACTCTGTACGGTTACACAGTGAGTGACCCTTACCCTGCTGTATAAACACTGACTCTGTACAGTTACACAGTGAGTGACCCTTACCCTGCTGAATAAACACTGACTCTGTACGGTTACACAGTGAGTGACCCTTACCCTGCTGTATAAAACACTGACTCTGTACGGTTACACAGTGAGTGACCCTTACCCTGCTGTATAAACACTGACTCTGTACGGTTACACAGCGAGTGACCCTTACCCTGCTGAATTAACACTGACTCTGTACGGTTACACAGTGAGTGACCCTTACCCTGCTGTATAAACACTGACTCTGTACGGTTACACAGCGAGTGACCCTTACCCTGCTGAATAAACACTGACTCTGTACGGTTACACAGTGAGTGACCCTTACCCTGCTGTATAAACACTGACTCTGTACGGTTACACAGTGAGTGACCCTTACACTGCTGTATAAACCCTGACTCTGTACGGTTACACAGTGAGTGACCCTTACCCTGCTGTATAAACACTGACTCTGTACAGTTACACAGTGAGTGACCCTTACCCTGCTGTATAAACACTGACTGTGTACGGTTACACAGTGAGTGACCCTTACCCTGCTGTATAAACACTGACTCTGTACGGTTACACAGTGAGTGACCCTTACCCTGCTAAATAAACACTGACTCTGTACGGTTACACAGTGAGTGACCCTTACCCTGCTGTATAAACACTGACTCTGTACGGTTACACAGTGAGTGACCCTTACCCTGCTGTATAAACACTGACTCTGTACGGTCACACAGTGAGTGACCCTTACCCTGCTGTATAAACACTGACTCTGTACCGTTACACAGTGAGTGACCCTTACCCTGCTGTATAAACACTGACTCTGTACGGTTACACAGTGAGTGACCCTTACCCTGCTGTATAAACCCTGACTCTGTACGGTTACACAGTGAGTGACCCTTACCCTGCTGTATAAACACTGACTCTGTACGGTTACATAGTGAGTGACCCTTACCCTGCTGAATAAACACTGACTCTGTACGGTTACACAGTGAGTGACCCATACCCTGCTGTATAAACACTGACTCTGTACGGTTACACAGCGAGTGACCCCTACCCTGCTGTATAAACACTGACTGTACGGTTACACAGTGAGTGACGCTTACCCTAGCTGTATAAACACTGACTCTGTACAGTCACACAGTGAGTGACCCTTACCCTGCTGTATAAACACTGACTCTGTACGGTTACACAGTGAGTGACCCTTACCCTGCTGTATAAACCCTGACTCTGTACGGTTACACAGCGAGTGACCCTTACCCTGCTGTATAAACCCTGACTCTGTACGGTTACACAGTGAGTGACCCTTACCCTGCTGTATAAACACTGACTCTGTACGGTTACACAGCGAGTGACCCTTACCCTGCTGTATAAACACTGACTCTGTACGGTTACACAGTGAGTGACCCTTACCCTGCTGTATAAACACTGACTCTGTACGGTTACACAGCGAGTGACCCTTACCCTGCTGTATAAACCCTGACTCTGTACGGTTACACAGTGAGTGACCCTTACCCTGCTGTATAAACACTGACTCTGTACGGTTACACAGTGAGTGACCCTGACCCTGCTGAATAAACACTGACTCTGTACGGTTACACAGTGAGTGACCCTTACCCTGCTGTATAAACACTGATTCTGTACGGTTACCAGTGAGTGACCCTTACCCTGCTGTATAAACCCTGACTCTGTACGGTTACACAGTGAGTGACCCTTACCCTGCTGTATAAACACTGACTCTGTACAGTTACACAGCGAGTGACCCTTACCCTGCTGTATAAACCCTGACTCTGTACGGTTACACAGTGAGTGACCCTTACCCTGCTGTATAAACACTGACTCTGTACGGTTACACAGTGAGTGACCCTTACCCTGCTGTATAAACACTGACTCTGTACGGTTACACAGTGAGTGACCCTTACCCTGCTGTATAAACCCTGAGTCTGTACGGTTACACAGCGAGTGACCTTACCCTGCTGTATAAACACTGACTCTGTACGGTTACACAGCGAGTGACCCTTACCCTGCTGTATAAACACTGACTCTGTACGGTTACACAGCGAGTGACCCTTACCCTTCTGTATAAACACTGACTCTGTACGGTTACACAGTGAGTGACCCTTACCCTGCTGTATAAACACTGACTCTGTACGGTTACACAGCGAGTGATCCTTACCCTGCTGTATAAACACTGACTCTGTACGGTTACACAGTGAGTGACCCTTACCCTGCTGTATAAACACTGACTGTACGGTTACACAGTGAGTGACCCTTACCCTGCTGAATAAACACTGACTCTGTACGGTTACACAGTGAGTGACCCTTACCCTGCTGTATAAACACTGACTCTGTACGGTTACACAGTGAGTGACCCTTACCCTGCTGTATAAACACTGACTCTGTACGGTTACACAGTGAGTGACCCTTACCCTGCTGTATAAACACTGACTCTGTACGGTTACACAGCGAGTGACCCTTACCCTGCTGTATAAACCCTGACTCTGTACGGTTACACAGTGAGTGACCCTTCCCTGCTGTATAAACACTGACTCTGTACGTTTACACAGTGAGTGACCCTGACCCTGCTGTATAAACACTGACTCTGTACGGTTACACAGTGAGTGACCCTTACCCTGCTGTATAAACACTGACTCTGTACGGTTACACAGCGAGTGACCCTTACCCTGCTGTATAAACCCTGACTCTGTACGGTTACACAGTGAGTGACCCTTACCCTGCTGTATAAACACTGACTCTGTACGGTTACACAGTGAGTGACCCTGACCCTGCTGTATAAACACTGACTCTGTACGGTTACACAGTGAGTGACCCTTACCCTGCTGTATAAACACTGATTCTGTACGGTTACCAGTGAGTGACCCTTACCCTGCTGTATAAACCCTGACTCTGTACGGTTACACAGTGAGTGACCCTTACCCTGCTGTATAAACACTGACTCTGTACAGTTACACAGCGAGTGACCCTTACCCTGCTGTATAAACCCTGACTCTGTACGGTTACACAGTGAGTGACCCTTACCCTGCTGTATAAACACTGACTCTGTACGGTTACACAGTGAGTGACCCTTACCCTGCTGTATAA